>NC_048218.1:128048819-128090670 GCF_002007445.2 Ailuropoda melanoleuca | reverse complement strand
TTTTTTTTTTTTTATAACACAGGCAATATAATTTTTGAACTGAGTATAAATGCACTGGCTGCTACTTAACTCTGCATTTGCTTTTTTGGTATTTGGTTATCGTGGTACTTATAAAGCTCAGGATGAAATCACACGATTACAACATCTCTGGAATCTGTGTGTGCCCTCGTCTAGCCCCCACACCATCCATATAAAAAGAATGATGCTACCCAAGCACTCATAATGAGTTACACAAAACCATTTCTGAAAAGTTGTGTCCATCCTACTGTATTGACCATTTACCCCCATAGGCCATACAGCTAATGGTTTGCCACTACATTGTTTCCTGGCCACCCTAATCCTTCTTAGTTCCCAAGATTTTTATTCTCAAAATGCAGTAAGCAAATTCCCCAGTGAAATCCTAAGCAATAAGTTATAATTCTTCACTAAATATTTTGTTTCTGATGAAACCAGAGAGGGAGACAAACCATAAGAGACTCTTAACCACAGGAAACAAACTGAGAGTTGCCAGACGGGAGGGAGGTGGGGGATGGGGTAACTGGGTGGAGGACATTGGGGAGGGTATGTGTTGTAATGAGCACTAGGTATTATATAAGACTGATGAATCACAGACCTGTACCTCTGAAACCAATAACACATTATGTGGTAATTAATTGAATTTAAATTTCAAAATGTTTTTAAAAAATAAAATTAAAATAAATATTTTGTTTCATTTCCAATGACATGTTAAAATTTCTCTTTTGATTCTAAAACTGCCACTCAAAAAAGATTTCTAAGTATTGTTTTAGTTAAAAACTTGAGATATTTTTAACTATCTGTCATCTATCCATCTACTTATCTCTTCCAACTTCCTGATTCTGTTACTCTAACCTAGGATTCAAATCCATGCTTTAAATAATACAAGCAGCTCTCTGGCCTGGTAGGCAACAGTCTTTGGTTTGCAGTGAAGTCAAGGGCTCTTACTAAGTCATATGTTTGGGTCTAGTCCCAAGCCCCTGGTCATGGTGCTTGTTCTGGCTTTGGGATCTTGGGCACCAGACCCTGCATCCTCTGAGTAGCTCCCCTTTCCAGCCCTTTATCATCATCTCTGTTGCTCATGGTAGGGTGATATTAAAAGGAGAGGAAATTAATCCCTGCCAGCTCCACAGTATATTCCTTACTATTAAAAAAATAGAGTGGGTTTTTTTTTGGTCCCCTTTAAGGTAGGATAATTTCATTAGTGCTGGAATAAAATCCCTACCTACCTTGAACAAAATTCAAACACTAGTAGAATTGTGAAGCATATATTTTAAAGAGGATTCTCTTGTATTCTTTACTTGGTAGGAAATAATATCTGAAATTAATGTTCATTGCCCTAACAAAGAAGTTTAGAATAAATACTTGGAATAGAGATAAACAGGAAAACATTTTCAGCACATTCTTTAATATTAACAGCATAGTAAGTTTAAACACATTGGTTCTGGTTACTTGCCTGTCATGCTAGAGTTTTTAAAAGAATTGTTTTTATAGCACCACAACTTCCAAAAAATGAACTTCACTTGTTTCTGATTATAAAAGTCTTACATGCTCATTACAGAACATTTAGGATACACTTGCTAACAGATCAAAGAAAACCTTCCTAAGAAAGACTCATTATCTTGTTTTTGCTAACGCTTTCCTTATGACCACATATGGACTCCTGAAGAGTCAGTAAATTGTTGTAGTCCTGCTATCGAAGTGAGAAGAAAACAACTCAAACTGTAATCAGGCAGTTTTGCGTGAGGCCTACAGAAACTTCAGGGAGGCACACGGATGAGAGGGTGACAACCGCATAGCTTGAAGAAAACTACTCTTCTGCTCTCCGGCACAATCAAGCACAGTGAGCTCCTGACCGGGAGAAGGCCACTTGGTGATCAGGACTCGGAAGCTACTGCGGGAAACAGTCCTTTTGCTTATGGTGGTTCTCCAAAGACAAGTGGGTGATGGGGTTGGGGGTGGGGGGTGGGACTGAAGGAAGCTGTCCCTCCCCTGTCCCCAAGCCACAGCTGCCAGCAACTTCACAGGCAGAGGCTGGGAGGAGCTCTCCATGCTACAGGGCCGAGATCAATAAGGCTGGCCCCCACTGAGAGGTCAGTATCTTTCTTTACCTAGAACATTCCTATTGGAAACTTGTCTGTGTTATTTACTAACATATCCTTTGGAGATGAGAACGGAAGGTAATATAGACAGCAAAGCTGTACACGCTTGATCCAAAGGTATTTTATTTTACTGAATGCTTTGGGTAGGAATTTTTAGCTCACTTAAAAGAAATATTGCCAGATACAGTCATTTTAAAATTATCCATGTCTGAATTAAACATGGATTATTGATGTCAAACATGAAGCCCTAATTGGTTTCTCTCAGGCCACAATAATTATCTCTATCACTACCAGCCAGTCAAGGTGCAGGAAATTTAACAGATTTCCATCTTAATCTGAGCAAAACACAACCAGTCAGGTTAATTCTGCTCTAACAGTATAATCCCAATAATTCAAAATCCATATGTAAATCACTTTAAAAGGTTTGAATTATCTGTATCATTCTTAAATACCACTCCCTGCTGGAGAGAAGTGAGAACAGAACGCAGCATTTCCGATTTTTAATTTCATTTAAAAAACATTTTAAACTATTTACAGCAACGTTAAGACGGACTCTTCTCTAAATCTAAAAGCATTTGGCACCATGATCCAGATGACAGACTATGATTAAAACAAACACTTCCAAGTTAAATTGTTATAATTGCTAAAAACACTTACCAATGGAAAATTGGAGGACAGAGGCTGTTGTTGTATTAAGGCTTGTGGTAATCTAGAAAAAGGAATATATCAAATAAGACCAGGCAGAAAGACAGGAGGAGAAAGAGGAAAGGGGATTGAAAAGAGGAAAGAAAGGAGCCATAAACAGAGGTTATATTTATCCAGTGGTTGGCTTATTTTCATCACTATGTCTGAACATAGATACATTTCATGGTGTCCTGTGGGGAATAATGCTGTGAGATCCTGACTTAGACTCTCAGGGTCCTGCTGAAAACCGTTTTCAGTGTGATCTGTCAGGTAATCTTGTGAGGGCACTTAACACAGTCCCCTCCACTCACCCCTCAAAGTCCCCTCCATCCTACACCAACAGATCTAGAGCCCAAAGCAAAGGCCATAAAAAGGTTCCCAAACAAAAACCTGGAGGTAAATTAAGAGGAAATGAGGAGAATAAGATTATTTTGAAAAGTAAATAGAAATAACAACAGCTGAAGGGTATAGGATTTTGTCAGGGGACGATAAAATGTTCTAAAATTGATTGTGGTAATGATTGCATAATTTTGTGAATAAACTAAAAGCCTTCAATTCTATAATTTAAATGAATGAATTGTAGAGTATGTGGATTATTTCACAACAAAATTGTTACCTCTCCAAAAAAAGTAATCAAACTATGGGCCTAGAAATGTCCTTCTAATACATTTCTATTACTTTCCTTTAATCTCATGAAGAAGCACACTTAAATAATTTTCCCCCTTCTAAAAGAGAAATGGTACCTGATTTAATTTTAAATAAATTTAAATTTTAAAAAATTATTTGTTTATTCCGTGGAGCCGTGACATTGACCCATACCAGTTCAAATGAGATGAGGATTAGGGTTCGCATTTTCAGTGACTCTCTCTTGTGGGGTTCCTGACCCCGTAAGCTAATGAATGGGATGCCTCCCATGACTGCACCTATAAATTACAAAGGGTACAACTATGTTTTCACCACGGCAAAACCAGTAAGCTGTCTTGCTTCTGCTTCTTATGTCATATTATCATCCTTAAATTTATCCCTGCACCTTTTTGAACCCCATGCGATGGAGTCCACAACTGTGGTAGGGTCAGGAGATATCCAGTTTATGAATCACTGTGGGAACTAGTGGAAAGAGGAGTGAGCAAGTCTCTTGTTTTGCCAGAATTCAGTTGAGCTGTGAGCATCCAAAGATCGGATGTGTGCTTCCCATTTCTACAACATAATATGGAAAGATGACTGAATGTACGCTTTAAATATGTAATATGGAAAGATGACTGAATGTACGCTTTAAATATGTGACTTTAAAGTCCATGAGGAAGCAGGAAAGGTAAAAGAGGGGAAGGCAAGAGAGACATTTTATAAATTATTAGATTATCAGCATAGATATCAGCTCCTAATTGATTTTAACTGTAGCAAAAATCACTGATGTCAGGGCGTCAGAGCAAATTTTCTGTTTAATTTAAATCCCTCATTATCACAGATTATCTGCTAAAAGAAAACTGGCCCACCATGCCCAGAGTTCTGTTTCCTGTTCTCTTCCCCTCAACCAGAGCCATTAGAGAAAAATGCACCAACAGAATTTTCTTTAAATAACTAGGATACTAGTTCTTTTTCAAGATTCCTTTACAAGGAATCTGCCCCCCCCCCAATTTTTAGAGTAGGTTCAAGTGTTTGTCCTCATGGTTTTTCCACTTAGATAATTTAATCTTACAGTCCAAAGAGGTACAAGAAAATTTTTAAAGTTTTCACACAAATTGAATGAATGCTCTTTCCACCTCTGATTTTATACAACTGAGTAGATTCCCAGGTGAATCATGAAACACTCCTGAATATAAGTTCTTTGAAACAATGGTATCCTACGTAAGCTAAAAGCACCGTGGTTATTGCTAAGGCTGGTGCATGAAATATACTAGAGAGTCTGAGATGCTTATCCTGCTGGTGTAATAAATGACACAGTGTCGCCTGCATAATGAAGTTCCACAGACGTGACCACGACCAGCAAACAGTACAGTGCTTGGAATATTGCCAAATTTCAAATTACATGTGCTAACCGAGAGTGACTGACCCTGGACCTAGATTAGTCATTGATTCTACATTTTTTTCCTCCTCCACCAGGGAAGCTAAGGACTGATAGAATGGCTATCTTTCATTTCTCTACCTATACCCACTTAGCTCATTATCATTAGTAAAAGTGTTGGCTCCAAGGAATAGGAAAGATGAAGAGAAAAAAGTAACAGGAAGCATTACCTATAAAATCTGTTAACCTATGTTTACATTTGGGGATTATAAATTATTTCTTATCCTTGGATTCACATATGTAATTCTAGTTTGCAAAGTTATTAAGTCTTTACATCGGACATTCTGAAAAGGAAAAGCGTCTCCTACAAGGCTTTGGATAAATAATACAGTGACTATGAATGTCTGACAGAGCCTTTCTCCTACCAAATCTCAGTGGTCTTAAGTTATAAAATAGACCCCAAATCATAGAAAATTAGTAGGATCACAAAATGAATACGAGTTCGCTACAGGCTGAGGTGATTCATTCTGCACATCTTCCCTGCAAATTTTGGGAAGGATTTGATCCTGTTTTAGCCCAAACTCCTCCCTGCAACTAAAATGCATTTCCAAATATATGAAAATAATACAATAAGTAATTTCTTTCAAAAAAAAACAGGGGGTCACATAACCAACATGTTTCATGCTCGGAGAGAGCACATTTTCTCTTAAAGGAGTGGATAAGTTAATTCCTCGTGACCTTCACTTCACCAGCAAAATGAATAAAGTTGGGGAATCACCACCCGAAATATGGGGACCTCACGGAGTTAAATAAAATGTGTGAGGGCTGTAGCCACAGCATCAGTGGGGACATGAATGCCTGGTGTGCCTATGTGACAGCAGATGCCTCTTACCGACTCTGGCTTTTATTGAAATAAAATGCCATATGACTGAATTCACAAAATGGAGATGCTCTTTCTGGCCTTATAGAAGATATCACATTAGCCTACCAAGGTTCTTTGTCTGTGGTCCTTTGTTTCACAACTTCAGTAAGAACTGAATTTATGAAAAAGAAGGCAAATTTGTTAAAAAATGATGTCTGGGGGCTGATACCTTTCATCAGTTCTCACGCACAACAGTTTTGACTGTATTCAGTCCTGAGTGCCAGGCAAATATCTGAATTTTAGTAAACATAATAGCATGTTAACTGACAACTGAATTCCTTTGTTTTCATTTGGTTGATCTGTCTTCTGTAAACACAACTTGGTACAATATATATTTTTGCTTCTGGGACACCAATAGAGTATAAAAATTATTGAAAATTAGAAGCTGCCACTGTGTAAAATGTGGATGTCATCCTGTTTTTATTAATGTATCTTCACCCTATTCCCTTGGAGTCCACAACACAATCCTTTGTACTTATGATGGGAATATAAATCTACATATGTCTTTTTTTTTCTTTCTTGGATGAAGAAAATTATTTTGAGTATTATCTTTTTTACTTGAAAGGCTAATCTCACATTAATTATATAATAAAATTCAAAACTAGCCCTTTGGGTATATTAACTCTAATGTTAAATAAACTGAGAAATAGTGAAAACAGGATTAAAATACACATGGGTCGAATAAACTAGACACTTCAGTTTTTAGTTTAGAAACTGTAGAAATACGAATTCTGGCATTATTCTTAGATATGTTTATTTTTTATTTATCAGTAGAACAAAAGAACTTGCCAAGCATCTCCAGAAATAATACCGAATGGGAGAACATTCTAAAAAAGGCATAAGCTCAATAAACTACAGTAAAATTTTATTTTGTTTTAAGGTTTATAGATAATTAATTAAGTCATGGTACATTATTTAAAATGCACAAGGAAATCTATTTTTTCAAGAAGATCTTCACTACCAGAGTCACATTTGTCTGCAGGAATATCATAACACCTTGTGAGACTTGAATTATGAGCACCTATTATTTTAATTTGCATCCAATTAATTCTGTTTGTGTTCTAATTTCAGCTAAAAACTCTTCAATTTATCAATGTTCTGCAGCTTGTATCCTTAATAAATTAAATGTATCCATTGCCATGAAAGGGGTATTCAAGCAGCATAAAATAAGAACCATGTTATAAAAATTAATTGACTTTCACTTTGATAACTAAATCTTCTTCTAATTGCCTCGCTAGTTTTTCTCCCCTTTGTATTGTGGAAGCCAGACTTTTGGCCACTTTTAAAGTTAATGAATTTGAAACACAGTGTGTGATGTAGGGGTGAAAAATGCAACCTGTTACCTAAAAGCCCCATGATTAGGAAGATGTGGGAGAAAAAAGAAGCCCTAAAGCTCGGGCTGAAAATCAGAAAAGCAAAGCATAAGAGATGTTGTTGAGTAGAGCATTTCTCACAAATGAATTGAGCCAGGAGTATAACAATTGCTTTTATATCCTTGTTCAAGAATGTGAAACGTAGTCTTTCTGCCAGAACCAAGGAACAACAAAAGGCTCATTAGCCGCATGCTGATGGCTACTGGTTTCATTGCTTTCAATTTAGGACGCTCATGTTTCATTTTACGTATGATCCAAGAACTTCCCTTTGGCAGGCAAAGTCTAATCAGTCTAAATTAAGGTAAAGTAACCTGCTCCTAAACAATTTGGCATAAACCAAAATTTGTTCAAAACTAGTTTATTCAGTGCACTTTTACTTTAAAAAAAAATTCAGTCAAGTTCCTTTGTGGTTGGGACAAAAAGTTTTAAAATAATGTGATAAAGTTGCTCATTTAATATTTTTGGCTTGCAAAGACGGTTTAAAGTAAATCTTTATACAAGATTTAGAAAGCCATAAAGCTTATTTAAATATGATATACATATATATGCATGTCATCTATGTCACATGTATGTCGTACCCATATTTTTTAAAGCCATCTAATCCTAATGATGCACCATGTGTATGCACTGATGCTGCCCATTTTATTAGTGAATTTTTATTTTTACATTTGAAAATAAACTATAAAACCAATGCTCCCTATTTTGAGATATATATATAATAGGACTCATAATATAAATAATACTGCACATTTTCATATGACTTATAAGAGCATAAAAGAACCTTTTGTTGGCAAAAAGCTCCATAGAGACAGTGTATTTGGAATAATGTACATAAATAGCATGTACTTACCAATTCTCTCGGACCATATGGCTCACAGAAGGTGACAGCATTGCCGTGCATAATTGCACCACACTGTTCTCCAGTCTCACAGTTGTTACATTCAACCCTGTGAGAACAGAGAATGCACCCCCAGTCTGAGAACTAAGTAGCACAAACTGGTTTATTGCTCAGGTAAGGAAAGATGTGAGTTACTGTTATTCGGTTCAAATCAACAATTTGAGGAAGGTTATACTTTTTTTGTATTGTGACATGTTTATGAAACATGAACCCAGGAAGGCTTGACCTTAACTCTCAGTTCTTTCGGTCATTTGCAGTGGTGGGCAAGTTATTTAATCTCCCAAAGTTTTGGTTTTCTCACCTGAAAATGAGGATAATAATACTGTCCTAAATCTCACATGAGGATTAAACATGGTAGTGCATGAAACACAGAGTACAGAATCAATCTCCTAGTAGGCACTTAATAATGGCAGATGGTATTTTTACTGGTAATTACATATAATATGTACCATATCCAATACAAGGATGTTTGCAAATATTAACGATAAGCAAAGTAATTTACACTTAGATAATGAACTAAAACTTGTTATCTCTGAAAACAAAAGATGTTTTATCAATTCTAATTTTCTTTTGAGTTGTTATATGCATAAATGTTTAAAATTACTGTCCTCAAATAAATCCGAATATCTATAAAATATACCATGCTAAAAATAATGGAATCAGATTATATTTAATGTACATATTAATATGAAATACAAATTCTAAATCAAGCAGATTTTGGATACTGAATTGACACATCAACCTTGCAAATAATTTAATTAGCTGCTTTTTTATTATTGTAAAATGAAGCAGTCAATACAAACTTAGGACAGAATCTCAAAAATAAATTTATTCATGTTAGTAGAAATTGAAGGCATGAAAATTCTGGATTTGACTTTCCATATTTACAGTAACACAATGCTCTGCATGATGATGTCTCAACCCACAATCATTACATACCTAACATGTATGAACCTCAAACTACATGAAAGCTATATTTCAGGCAGAAAGGACATTTTCAGACTTTCACATTCTAGGTGCCAAACATTGTGGAAAGGGCAGCATGCCCTTTGTTTTGGAGATCACTGTATTTCACCCTTTCAACTGTTTGCTAATTTCAGAGAAAGAGGGAGTAGAAATTCCCATTTAAGGAGGAAGAAGACAAAAGTGTGAAAAGATACTAGGTATCCCATAAAACCAAGAAGCAGAAGCACAGGAAATACGTAAAAATTTGGCAAATAAATGTAAGCATTTCCTTCATGTGAACTGCATGGATTATGTGATTGGTATTACTCTTTTGAGCTGTGTTCCCATAAGCAGATCAATAATGTCAAGAACCTTTGATTTTTTTTTAGAATAAACAGAGAACAATTTTTGATACGAAATGTAAAATGCTAGTGTCTCATAGCATCACAAATCTTAGTGGGAGATTTAAATCTTCTCTTGATTACTACGAGCAAAAATTCTAAAAAAAATCTGTGACATTAGAAGATATATAACAGTAGCTTCATAAAGGTGATACACGGATCACTGTTCTATGCCTGACATGTTGTATTCCACAAATATTTGTTGAATGAATGAAGGAAGATAAGACAACTTCAAAAACAGTACTATTATTAAGGCTCGAGGTCTTAGAATAGGACCTGCACATAGCTAACATGATGTGTTAGTGTGTTAGTTATCTTTATTATCATCATCATTATTATTATTACAGATTTCCACCATTTTCATCCAGAACTGGTGTACTAAGCTTTTTTTTCTTCCCCCACACAGAGAACCTATTACATGAACCTCTTATTACTGTTTCTCTATCTTTAGATTGTACATTAATGTTTTCAAGGAATGTGATTGTGATAAAGTAGAGAAGTAGCACAAAAATTTTAGTGGGGTTCTTAGTGGGGTTCTTAGTGATAGATGAGGATTAATTGGCCTCCAAGTCATTGTGAAATGGCTTGAGAGAAACATCAACTTTGACAGAGAAAAAATTTAAATATGTTCAACCCTCACAATGGCTATCTGCCATTTTCCTCCAGTGACTGTAAACTAAAATCTTCATTGTTGGTGAAAAGCTGGAATATGTTCCTCTAAGATCAAAAACAAGGCAAAGATGCCCATTCTTGCCACTTTTATTCAACATAATACTAGGAATCCTAACGACAGTCATCAGACAAGAAAAGGAAAAGGCATCCAAATTGGTAAGGAAGAAGTAAAACTGTCATCCTTCACAGATAACATGATACTACATACAGAAAACCCTTAAGACTCTACCAAAAAAATATTAGAATCAATAAATTAATTCAGTAAAGTTGCAGGATACAAATAATATGCAGAGATTCGTTGTTATTTCTATACACTAATAACAAACTAGCGGAAAGAGAATTAAGAAAATAATTCTATTTATAATTGTATCAAAAAGAATAAAATAAAATAAACCCATTTACAATTACATCAAAAAGAATAAAATATTACCTAGTAATAAGTTTAACCAAGGAGGTGAGAGACCTGAACTCTGAAAACTAGAAAATATTTATGAAAGAAGTTGAAGATGACACAAATAAATGGGAAGATATACTGTGCTCACGAACTGGAAAAATATTGTTAAAATGTAAGTACTAACCAAATAATCTATAGATTCAGTGCAATCCCTATCAAAATACCAATAGTATTTTTCACAGAATTAGAACAAGTAATCCTAAAATTTATATGGAATCACAAAAGACTCCAAATAGCCAAAGCATTGTTGAGGAAGAACAAAGATGGAGGTAACACAATTTCAAATTTCAAGATGTACATCGAAGTTATACTAATCAAAACGATATGATACTAGCACGGAAACAGATACACAGATCAATAGAACAGAACAGAAGGTCCAGAAATAAATCCATACTTATATAGTCAATTAATCTGTGACAAAGGAGGCAATAATACACAATGGGGAAAACACAGTCTTTTCAACAAATGGTGCTGGGAAAACTGGTCAGCTACATGCAAAAGAATAAAACTGGGTCACTTTCTTACATCATATACAAAAATAAACTTAAAACTGATTAAAGACCTAAATGTGAGACCTGAAATCATAAAACTCCTAAGAGAAAACATAGGCAGTAAACTCTTGGACATGTGTCTTAACAATATTTTTTTGAATCTGTCTCCTTAGGCAAGGGCAACAAAAGCAAAAATAAACTACTGGACTACATCAAACTAAAAAGCTTTTTCATAGCAAAAGAAACGATCAACAAAACTAAAGGGCAACCTATTGAATAGAAGATCTTTGCAAATGATATATCTGATAAGGGGCAAATACTCAAAATAAATAAAGAATTCATACAACTCAACACCAAAAACCTAAGTAACCCAATTAAAAATGGGCAGTGGATATGAACAGACATTTTTCCAAAGACATAGAGAGGGCCAACAGATGTATGAAAAGATGCTCAATATCACTGATCATCAGGGAAATGCAAATCAAAACCAAAAAGAGATATTACCCTCACATCTGCCAGAATGGCTAATCAAAAAGACAAGAAATAACAACTGTTTGTGAGGATGCGGAGAAAAGAGAACCACTGTGCACTGTGGGTGGGAATGTAAATTGGTTCAATCTCCATGGAAAACAGTATGGAGGTTTCTCAAAAAATTTAAAAAAGAAATATGACACACACTAGTAATTCTACTTCTGGATATTTGCCCAAAACCCCAAAAATATTAACTCATAAAGATAAATGCACCACTGTGTGTACTGCAGCATTATTTAGAATGGCAAAGATGTGGAAGCAATCTAAGTAGCTATCAATAGATAAATGGATAAGGAAGATTCGTGATACACACACACACACACACACACACACACACACACACACACAGAAATATTACCCAGCCATAAAAAAAAGAATGAAATCTAGCCATTTGTGACCACGTAGATGGACCTAGAGGGTACTGTGGTAAGACAGAGAAAGACAGATACCATATAATTTCACTTCCACGTAGAATCTAAAATAAATAGAAACAAACAAACAGAAAGAGATTCATAAATACAGAGAGCTGGTGGTTGCCGTGGGGTGGGGGAGGAAGGATATAAGTGAAGGGAATTGAAAGGTACAAACTCCTAATTATAAAATAAATATGTCACAGGTATATAAGATACAGCATAGGGAGTATAGTCAATACTACTGCAATAACTTTATATGGTGACAGACAGTAACTATACTCATCATGGTGATGCATTTTATAGTGTCTATAAATGTTGAACAACTATGTTGTACACCAGAAACTAATGTCAACTATACTTCAATTTTTAAAAATATAAGATACACAAATTAATTAATTAATAATAAAAGCATTGTTGTTGATATGAAGTCTGAGGCTTGATGTTTGAATTCCCATAGCAATCATCATTCTATCTACAAATATTGATCAGCAGTCTTTAAATCAACTGTATATCAGAAAAGTAATACACCCTCTTCCCCACAGCTTTTATGAAATGGGATTCAGGTGCAACCTAGAAGTCTGTATATTGTTTAAAGGTGATTCTACCATAGATGGCCTACAGTCTGGCATTAGGGAACCAGTGGCTGGACAACGGATGCGTGATGTGTTTGCAGAACCACTTTGATTTCGTAAGATAACAGGAGTTAAACAACCAGCAAACACAAGAAAAAAACAAACACATAACAGCCCTTCTCCCTATTTGGCTCAACAACCCTTCCAGACCTTTTTTTCCTCCATTGTGCTATAGATCCAGAAACTGAAAATAAAATTCATAAAGGCATTGGTACCCTGTTGAACTTAAAGATTTAGAATTACCATGTATTTAGAATTACTCACGGGGTTGCTGCTACCTGGAAGAACAATGGCTTCAACAAGGACTGATGGAACAAATCCATCAACTTTCTGCCAACATCTTTTAAATGTCCTTCGCTTGAATTTCTCACAGTCTGAGAAATTATTATAATTTATCCTGAATGCCCATCCCTCTGGGTGGTCAAATCCAACATCCTCTTAGCTGCCAATGTGTTATTTATTCATTCATCATTCATTAATTCATTCTTATAATTAACAAACTTGTGTTAAGGACCTACAGGCACTACGGTGAGCTTTAATGGTACAAAGACCAATAAAACAGTATCATTTTCTTCCAGGCGTATACAATACAGAAGAAAAAAGCAGGGGAACAAGCACACACTTTCTATATAGGGTGCCAATGCAACGATAGATATTTATGGCCTTCTTTTATGTGCCAGATATTCTAAAGCCCATGTAAATCTCTCAGCCTCTCTACAAGACAGTTGTCGGTGTCCTCATTTTACTAATAAGAAAACTGAGCTTCAGAGAAGTCAAACATTTGCTCAAGTCACCCAGCGAAGGTGACAGAGTTGAAATTTGTCCCTGGGCAAGCTAATTCCAACACCCATCCCATTTTCCATAGCTCCTCACTCCTTATTAACAGGAGTGTGTACTGGTTGTGATGATACCTAATTCAGACTGAGGACGGAAGGGAAAGTTCCCAAAGGAGGTGGTCCCAGATCTGGTCCTGAATGAGTACCAGGAGTTATTCAAGCAAAGAATAAAGGCGAGAGTGTGACAGGGCACAAAGCACACAGAGATTATGACACAGAAGTAGAACTGCTCTTTAGGGAGTTAGTATGACTGGAACCATACTGGTACATTCAGAAGAGTGGCAAAGGATGGGGCTGGAAAGTAGGAACCAGTTCATGAAAGGACTCGTGCACCATTTACAAAGTGATGGGTGCTATGCTACTAGTTCTACAAACAATGACTCAACGAATTCATATAAGACTTCCTCCCTCCATTTTTAATCCCCATGGGGAGGATGTTAAAACTGAGATTTAGAAATATTAAATAATTGTCCACCTTATAAATTATAGAACTGGGATTCAAACTCTCATTCTATTTCCAAAGTCATGATACAAATCCAACTTTTAGTAAAATTATTCTAGCAAATGATGGATTAGAAGTAGAAAAAAACAGGACTACTGACATAACACAAGACATGACAGTGCATTGAAATAAGGTAGAGATGGAGAAAAATGGGCACATTCTAGAGTATTCCTATTCAGTAGAAATGTAATGTAAGTCATATTTATAATTTTCAACTTTCTAATGGCTACATTTAAAAGTAAAAAGGGGAGTGCCTGCATGGCACAGTTGGTAAAGCATCCGACTCTTGATTTGGCTCAGGTCATGACATTAGGGTCATGAGATCAAGCCCCGCACTGGGCCCCGCACTCAGTGTGGAGTCTGCTTGAGATTCTCTCCCTCCCTCTCCCCCTGCCCCTCCTACAGCTCACACATGCTCTCTCTCTCTCTCTCTAAAATAAATAAATAAAATCTTGAAAAAATAAAAGTAAAAAGGAACAAATAAAATTAGTTTTAACAATATTTTATTTAATATAAATATCTTCTAATTATATTTTAACATGTAATTAATGGAAAATTATTAATGACATAGCTTACATTCTTTTTTCATACTAAGTCTTCAAATTGCAGGGTGTATTTTATACTTACAGCACATCTCAATCCAGACTAGCCACATTTCAAGTGCTCAACAGCTGTATGTGACTAGTGGCTGCCATATTGGGCAGCACAACCCTAGAGAATTACAGCGCTTAGAAACTGAATGCTCTCTGGTTCTGCCCATAACTGAAGATGACCAGCTGACAATGGCTATATGTACCTGAACTTCAGAGAAAGGAGGTCATCACTGATACGACAGTTTAAGGTATATGGTTGAAATCATAGGAGTGCATGGGAGTCAGGAGAGAGGGAAGGATATTACAAAGTGAAAAGTGAAAAGGTCCAAAAATGGATCTCGAGGGAACAATCAATCATGTTACCTTTAGTCTGGTTTCTGGAGAGCTCTAACCATCATCATGACCTTTCAGTGTGTAGCAGTCTGAGCCTATCTCCTCTTCCTTTTCCATGATTCTTGACAGTGGGTTCATTTCTGTTCCTAAAAATCGGTGTTGCTCATCAAGGTGACTCTCCTAATGGTGAATCTATAACATGACTTCCTTATAATTTTTCTATAAAGTTAAGCATTATAATACTATGCGTATGAATGCCATTACCAGAAAGGAAAAGACACCACAATTTCATCATGAAACAATGATCTCGGTGGAGACCAGACAGTACAAAGAGCAACTAGTGCTCATGGCTTCCCAGAAGACAGAGTGATCCACGACAGAAAGAGAAGGTGAGTGGTGAAAACCTACAGATGTAAACAAACACCCAAATGCGAAGAAAAGTAATTTCTGGATCACCCCAGGATTTAAAACAATACCTAAGTGCTCTTAAAGTCCTATCCTTTCTTCCTCAGCATGCCTCTTCATCTAACAACTTAATTTTGTTGAGTAGAATTAGGTACTTAACCCCAGGGGGTGCACTCTGTGAAGACTATCAGTTGTCTACAATCCTACCCTTCCCTTATGAAAAAGTTCTACAAGTTCTTAANTCCTATCCTTTCTTCCTCAGCATGCCTCTTCATCTAACAACTTAATTTTGTTGAGTAGTAACTGAGTGAGGTTCAATTTGCTGGATGATGAGTAGTGCAATTTTTTCAGGCTCTCAGTGCAAAGAAAAGGGGGGGGCAGTTATAAAATAAGTCATAGAAATGAAAAGTACAGCATAGGAAATGTAGTCAATAATATTGTTGTAATGTTGTACGGTGACAGATGGTAACTACACTTACCATGGTGAGCACTGAGTAATATGTAGAATTGTCCAATCCCTATGTTGTACACTGGAAACTAATATAATATTGTATATCAATTATGCCTCAATAATTTTTTTTTAAAAAGGTGCTGTTTGTTCCTAACATTAAACTGTGGCCTAATGATTGAATTTTCCCAGGAAAATGATGGGCTTTGTAAAGTTAGGCAGCATATTCTTCAGAGATTGGTGGGAAGAAGGAGTTTTAAATAATCCAGTTAAACAGACTTTTGTTTTTCAATTTAAAAAGGAATGTGACCTCGCAGGCTAAGGGTTAGAAATGAATTGCTTCTCCGCCTAATAGTTTAAGTAATACTGAATATTTCCTTAATCTAAGAAAACTTCCCCCTTCCTTTCCTTTTTCCCAAACTGAAAAACGGAACATAAGAATCTGACAAATACCATGCGTATCACATGAACTGCATACCTCGAAATATTCCTCCATGAACAGTGTAATTAGAAGACATTTTAAGGGAAAGGCTTGCCATCCCCAAAGACCATGCAAAGTCTGAATCTATTAAGCCCTCTCTGAACCCATTTATCACATACTTAGGTTCCACATGAAGCTTATCTATTACTAGAGTTTACAGATCATTGCACGTTCAAATTAGAGGGCATCTGAAATATCTCCAAGTCTCATCAAATGATAGAGCAGGACTAGAATTCGGGTTCTCTGACTCCCTGTCCAACATTCTTCCCAGGCCACTCTAACACACTCAGTAAGAGGAAAGAACTCTAATTCTACGGAAACAATTTGCACTTAAAAAAATATTTGTCATCCTTTTTACTGTCAGAGTTTATTTTGAAAGGTTACGATGACTTTTCTTAAAAGTTCTTTCTTTTATTTGATAAAAGGATTTTGTTATGAAAATGTACAAAAATAAGAAAAATGTCATGGACTTCCTAGGAAATGTTAAGAATGAATTCGACTGAAGTACATCATCAAATTCAATATTCTTTTGCTTACGTACAATCTTAGATAATTCATCACTCTTTTATACGTAGACTATCATACCTGTTTTTTCACTAACAAAAACATAAAAGAATCAGTAAACATAAAGAAGGGTACTTGTTGACCAACCACATCTGGGGTCAAACCATAAACATGAAAGAAAAAGAAAAAAGAAAGAGAAAAAAATTAAAAAAGAAGAAGAAATGCTTTGAACCAAGGTTTTGTCTTTCACTGTAACATGCTCCTTGGAAATTTGAAACTTGTTATTTGGTGTCAATTCTCTATCTTTGTTTTTTATTATTTGGGTGGCTGTGTTTGGGGTAAAGCATTATATGTGATGTGCATCTATGCTGTAGAGAGTATACTGCTGAAGGTATAATTATGTTTTCAATCCTGATTGAAAAATTATTAGGCTGGAAAACATGCCAACCACCCATTCAGTAGGCGCGGAGGAAGCTGAAGTGAAATGTCTCTGGAGAATGTGGTCCCCATGTAATGCAGTGACTCACAGAGGACTTTTAGGATACAGGAAAGAGGAGGAGGATTAATGAGAAAATTGGGCTCCTTCACACAACAGGAGATTTATGAATGGTTGCTGGTGACATCATCCTCATAACAATAAATAAATAATTGAAATATTATTTTCTCAAGAGCAATCTAATTACATGGCTCATTCTTCTTTTTAGAGCAGAGTGAAATCACTCAGCCTTTAGTCAGGCATTCTGCTGAGACAAGTTAATCACCTGGAAACTCACTGACAATCAGTTATCATCAAATTCTCATTTGAGATACATGCCGTTTGTCCCCAAGATCGAGGACATCGGATTATTTCTCCAGAATTTATTGCCTCTGAAAAAGTCGGTGTCTGGGACTCAGCCTCAAAGAAGCAATCCAGCATTCTATGAACCAGAATTGTGGATCTACCAGCATTTCTGAATGGAGATATTAAAATAATTTTAGTATGTGTACTGACTAGAAAAAGTGTTTTAAAATGGAAAAAGGAAAAGAAAAGAAAAATCTCTTGACCCCAAGGATAACATGACTCTTCTCTCAAGAACTGCTCACACTGCATGTCTGACAAAATCTGATGTGTGAGTCTGCAAGGCAAGGCCAGATCAGGGACTGGTGCTTCCACCAAAGTAAATGGGACCCTGGAGGGCCATTGGGTAGCTGGGCAATCAGCTGATTTCTTCTGGAGATACCAGAGCTCCTGGTACTTTCCATTCAAACCTCAACAACCAGACCATTCAATTTTGACCACATTTTATAATAAAGAGACAAGGTTTCATAAATGAAGAGGGCACAACTGTTTTCTTGTGAAAGATTAAGCTTTAAAAAAAAATCCTATTCTCTTTGTAAATGTAGAATATTTTTAGAAAAACAGCAAGGAAAGTTCACTCTGTAAGACTGAGAATAATATCACCTTCAACGATGTCATGCCTTTTTTTTTTTTTTTTTTAAGAAGCTAACACATGCCCTCAATGTGAAAATGACAAACCCCATTTATGGCTCATCCTCATTACTTCTCACTGAGGAAGATAAGAGAGCTCTTTTTATTTCACTAGGGAGTTTTAAATTTTGATCTCTCCTTTGTTAACAGGTACAATGACAAACATTATTTGGGTTGAAAATAACCCTTCTAATACCCTACGACTGCATGCAATATTCCGACCTCCTACTATGGTGAATTCCACTACATGCTGCTTGAAGAAATATTTTCTCCCTTGTTTCAAATGTACTTGACATTTAATTCCATTGAGTGAGCTCTTACTTCTGTCATCTAAAACAGAGATTAAAGAAGGAAATAATAAGCCTCAAGATTCACACCTTATTTTATTGGTAGGACACCTCCTGGTTAACCTTTCTATTGTAGATGAAGCTTTTCCCAAGAGCAATGACATCATGGTAAGAAAAGAAGACGAAGGAGGGGGAGGAAGCAGGAGAGGAAGGCTAGAGGAGAGTTTTGTAATAACAGAAAAAAGTTATTAACAAAAGAGAAGAAAGAGTGAGAAAGAGTGGGAAGAGGTGAAGAAGTCAAGAGGGAGGAAGTGAGAGAAAAAGTAGAAAAGGATGCCCATAAGATCAGAATATTGGACCATTAAACCCTAAAAAAAATCAAATTATAATTTCATAACTCACAAATACACATATATATTAGAGATTCTGGCAAAGGTATGTCATCAGAGAAAAGATTTATTTTGCCTGACTGTTCTCATCTATTCATGATCTCCCTTGGTCACCTTGAAAAAAAATGTAAGGTTTATGCTCTGTGTTACACCGGGTAAGTCTATGAGGTCATATGTCTTTTAAAGGATCATCATTACCAACAAAATCCCCTGGAAATCCTTCAGCAGTGCCACAGAGCCCGTGGTATCTGTGGTTTGTCCCCCCTTCACCCAGCGCTATTCCAGGCTTACTGCCCATGGGCCTGTTGGACCTCGAGCAAAGTGGACGGACTTTTATCCGGTTTCCTTCCCAGTGACACTGTTCATCAGTCTAACTTTTTTCCTGATTTCTTGGAAACCACTTACATTGTGGGTCTTATACTTGGCTACTAAATGGGGTCCTCTCTGTTTTTGTCTTTTCTTGCGGGGGGTGCTTCAAGGTACCAATGAACTATGATGCAATTTCACTGCTTGCTTGACTTGTTTTCTCCTATGGGCTAAGCTTTTAATCACTGAATAAAGCTCCAGCTAGAATAACTCACCCCCCTCATCCTAAAACCTTGGTCTTTTTATAGTCTTTGTTCAGACAGTTCTTTTTCTCAAAGAAAATAAACTGTGATCAGCCAAATCACCCATGTTTTTGCTCTATTTCAGAATAGTTGCTCCGATACATTAGTATTTTCAAGAGAATACCGGATGCAGCAGACTCTGTGATCTCCCTTTCGCTGGTCCTGTAGTATGATCTTTTACAGATACAAATGGAAAGGTTCTAGTCTCTTCTTGATTCAGGCAAGCTTACGCAATGCCACCCATGGCTTTAGCTTCCTTAACTGTAAACTGAGGGGCTTTCTGTATGATAAACCAATGGAAAGAGGTTTTCATGTACCAGAGGATCCGAGACAACTTCATTTGCGACTTTCTTCTTGATGTCTCCTACCCCTGTCGGCATCACAACTTACTCATCTAAGATGCTTCTTCTGAGGACTGACTCCTATTCTTCCCTGGTCTCTGCTGAAAAGGACATCTCTGCTATTATTATTGTGCTGGAGGGGAAACATCTGTTGTTGTCAAGTTGCCATTTATCATCATGTTTTCTAACAGTCCCACGTTTTCCACTAGAACATCAGAGCCTAGTGATATTACAGCTCCAAATGCCTTCTGTGATCTTCAGAAAACAAGCATTAAAGGGATAATCTGTTACGCAAAACAAGGATTCCTGCTTGACTTTGTAATTGCTTGGAGGATAAAGATACCTCTTAAGAAAACTTAAGTCGTTTTTCACAAATCATTCACTTTCTAGTTCCTTTAACTCTCTTTCTCTCTGAACTCTTCATAACTGAGAGTTACGAATCAATAATGTCTCCTCTTTCTTATTTTTTCTCATTTTCTTATCACTGAATTTTTACATTGAGGTAAATTTGCACACAGTGAAATATAGAGACCTCAAGTTTTGACAAGTGTAACATCTATGTAACCCAGGCCCCTTAAGATACATATATAACATATTTGTCACCCTCAGAAAGCTCCTCCTGCCCTTCCCAGTCAATCCCCTATCCTAGAAACAATCACTGATCTAATTTCTAGCACTTGAGATAATTTTTGCCTATCCTAGATTTCACTGGAGTAGAACCATATAGTAAGAACTATTTTGGGCCTGCCTTCTTTCATTCAACATAATGTTTTTGAGATTAAACTGTGCTGTTTCAGAACACCCTGGCAAAAACTAAGCAAAGAATCAAAGGCTTTGAATGCCATACTCGACGAGTTGGACCTCATAGATATATATAGAACACTACACCCCAGAACCAAAGAATACTCATTCTATTCAAATGCCCATGGAACATTCTCAAGAATAGATCATGCTCTGGGACACAAAACAGGTCTCAGCCAATACCAAAAGATTGAAATTATCCCCTGCATATTCTCAGACCACAACGCTCTGAAATTGGAACTCAACCACAAGGAAAAACCTGGAAGAAACTCAAACACTTGGAGGCTAAGAACCATCCTGCTCAAGAATGACTCGATAAACCAGGAAATCAAAAAACAAATTAAACAATTTATGGAGACCAACGAGAATGAATACACAACGGTCCAAAACCTATGGGATACTGCAAAGGCAGTCCTAAGGGGGAAATACATAGCCATCCAAGCCTCACTCAAAAGAATAGAAAAATCTAAAATGCAGTTTCTATATTCTCACCTCAAGAAACTGGAACAGCAACAGAGGGACAGGCCTAACCCACTGACAAGGAAGGAGTTGACCAAGATTAGAGCAGAAATCAATGAATTAGAGACCAGAACCACAGTAGAGCAGATCAACAGGACTAGAAGCTGGTTCTTTGAGAGAATCCATAAAATTGATAGACCACTGGCAAAACTTGTCCAAAAACAAAGAGAAAGGACTGAGATTATTAAAATTATGACTGAAAAGGGAGAGGTCACGACCAGCACCATTGAAATTGCAAGGATTATTAGAAACTTTTATCAACAGCTATATGCCAAAAAACTAAACAATCTGGAAGAGATGGAGGCCTTCCTGGAAACCTATAAACTACCAAGACTGAAACAGGAAGAAATAGATTTCTTAAATAGGCCAATTAACTATGAAGAAATTGAGTCAGTGATAAACAACCTTCCAAATAATAAAACTCCAGGCCCAGACGGTTTTCCTGGGGAATTCTACCAAACATTCAAAGAAGAAATAATACCTATTCTCCTAAAGCTATTTCAAAAAATAGAAACAGAAGGAAAGCTACCAAACTCATTCTATGAGGCTAATATTACCTTGATCCCCAAACCAGGCAAAGACCCCCTCAAAAAGGAGAATTACAGACCGATTTCTCTAATGAATATGGATGCCAAAATCCTCAACAAGATCCTTGCTAATAGAATCCAACAGTACATTAAAAGGATTATCCATCATGACCAAGTGGGATTCATACCTGGGATGCAAGCATGGTTCAACACTCGCAAATCAATCAATGTGATACATCATATCAACAAGAAAAGACTCAAGAACCATATGATCCTCTCAATTGATGCAGAAAAAGCATTTGACAAAATACAGCATCCTTTCCTGATTAAAACCCTTCAGAGTGTAGGAATAGAGGGTACATTTCTCAATCTCATAAAAGCCATCTATGAAAAGCCTACTGCAAGCATTATTCTCAATGGGGAAAAGCTGGAAGCCTTTCCCTTAAGATCAGGAACACGACAAGGATGCCCACTCTCGCCACTATTATTCAACATAGTACTAGAAGTCCTTGCAACAGCAATCAGAAGACAAAAAGGGATCAAAGGTATCCAAATCGGCAAAGAAGAAGTCAAACTGTCTCTCTTTGCAGATGACATGATACTCTATATGGAAAACCCAAAGGAATCCACTCCCAAACTATTAGAAGTTATAGAACAATTCAGTAAGGTGGCAGGATACAAAATCAATGCCCAGAAATCAGTTGCATTTCTATACACGAATAACGAGACTGAAGAAAGAGAAATTAGGGAATCCATCCCATTTACAATAACACCAAAAACCATGCGTTACCTTGGAATTAACTTAACCAGAGACGTAAAGGACCTATATGCTAGAAACTATAGATCACTTTTGAAAGATATTGAGGAAGACATAAAAAGATGGAAAAATATTCCATGCTCATGGATTGGAAGAATTAACATAGTTAAAATGTCCATACTACCCAGAGCAATCTACACTTTCAATGCTATCCCGATCAAAATACCGAGGACATTTTTCAAAGAACTGGAACAAATAGTCCTTAAATTTGTATGGAACCAGAAAAGGCCCCGAATCTCCAAGGAACTGTTGAAAAGGAAAAACAAAGCTGGGGGCATCACAATGCCGGATTTCGAGCTGTACTACAAAGCTGTGATCACAAAGACAGCATGGTACTGGCACAAAAACAGACACATCGACCAATGGAACAGAATAGAGAACCCAGAAATGGACCCTCGGCTCTTTGGGCAACTAATCTTTGATAAAGCAGGAAAAAACATCCGGTGGAAAAAAGACAGTCTCTTCAATAAATGGTGCTGGGAAAATTGGACAGCTACATGCAAAAGAATGAAACTTGACCACTCTCTCACACCATACACAAAAATAAACTCCAAATGGATGAAAGACCTCAATGTGAGACAGGAATCCATCAAAATTCTAGAGGAGAACATAGGCAACAACTTCTATGACATCGGCCAGAGCAACCTTTTTCACGACACATCTCCAAAGGCAAGAGAAATAAAAGATAAAATGAACTTATGGGACTTTATCAGGATAAAGAGCTTCTGCACAGCCAAGGAAACAGTCAAAAAAACTAAGAGACAGCCCACGGAATGGGAGAATATATTTGCAAAGGACACCACAGATAAAGGACTGGTATCCAAGATCTACAAAGAACTTCTCAAACTCAATACACGAGAAACAAATAAACAAATCATAAAATGGGCAGAAGATATGAACAGACACTTTTCCAATGAAGACATACAAATGGCTAACAGACACATGAAAAAATGTTCAAAATCATTAGCCATCAGGGAAATTCAAATCAAAACCACACTGAGATACCACCTTACGCCAGTTAGAATGGCAAAGATAGACAAGGCAAGAAACAACAATTGTTGGAGAGGATGTGGAGAAAGGGGATCCCTCCTACATTGTTGGTGGGAATGCAAGTTGGTACAGCCACTCTGGAAAACAGTGTGGAGGTCCCTTAAAAAGTTAAAAATTGAACTACCCTATGACCCAGCCATTGCACTACTGGGTGTTTACCCCAAAGATACAGACGTAGTAAAGAGAAGGGCCATATGCACCCCAATGTTCATAGCTGCATTGTCCACAATAGCCAAATCATGGAAGGAGCCGAGATGCCCTTCAACAGATGACTGGATTAAGAAGCTGTGGTCCATATATACAATGGAATATTACTCAGCTATCAGAAAGAACGAATTCTCAACATTTGCTGCAACATGGACGGCACTGGAGGAGATAATGCTAAGTGAAATAAGTCAAGCAGAGAAAGACAATTATCATATGATTTCTCTCATCTATGGAACATAAGAACTAGGAGGATCGGTAGGGGAAGAAAGGGATAAAGAAAAGGGGGGTAATCAGAAGGGGGAATGAAACATGAGAGACTATGGACTATGAGAAACAAACTGAAGACTTCAGAGGGGAGGGGGTGGGGGAATGGGATAGACTGGTGATGGGTAGTAAGGAGGGCACGTATTGCATGGTGCACTGGGTGTTACGCAACTAATGAAGCATCAAACTTTACATTGGAATCTGGGGATGTACTGTATGGTGATTAACATAATATAATAAAAAAAACTGTGCTGTTTCAACAATCAACAATTCATTCTTTTTTATTGCTGAGTAGTATTCCATTGTGTGGATATATCACTGTTTATCCATTCTCCTGCTGATGGGTATGGGTACCTGGGATGCTCCCAGTTTGGGGTGATGAGCTATGTTTCCTTTTAATAAAATAAAACCAAAATTGTGCTCCATTCATATGAAATATGAATGTTTATATCACATGAAAATAGTTTAATTTATAAAAAGGAACTATGAAAGTATAGTTGATGTCAAGTAGTAGATACTTAAGGGAAATGTTAATGAGATAAAGCATATTTGTAGGTCCTTAATTTCTTCTAACTTGAGTTAGATGAAGGTTTTCTTTTCACTTCCCTGTTTTTTTAAAAAAAGATTTTATTTATTTATCTGAGAGAGAGAAAGCAAGAGAGAGAGCACAAGTGGGGGGTGGAGGGGCAGAGGGAGAGGGAGAAGGAGACTCCCCACTGAGCAGGGAGCCTGATGTGGGGCTTGATCCCAGGATTCTGGGACATGACCTGAGATGAAGGCAGATGCTTAACCGACTAAGACATCCAGGTGCCTATTCATGTCCCTTTTTTTTTTGGAGGTTGGAAGATTGTCTCTATATGAATAAGACATTCCTGATCCCTTCTATCACAGTAATGCAATTGTATTGAACACACTTGATGTGACAAAGGAGAGTTGTCAGCAGTGCCAATAAATTGGTACTGCTCTCGCCCCCTTGTGGTCAGTGGCACATTCGAATCAGTGAAGTTACAACTGCAGTGTAGAGGTAGACTTGCATGTGGTCCAACCCCAGGGCAAAGCAGAAGTGGAGAAGCCTTACTCCCGACAAGCCTGAGCCACCACTATATTCCCCTGACGGGGCTTTGTTGTTCTCTTCATTTGTAACTTGACTTGTTATCTCTCATTCAAACAAAGCAACAGAAGTGCCTGAGAGAGGGGGGTGAAATACAGGGCCTTTTCACTAGCAGAGCCCCAGAGATATTTGGGGAACAAAGAACAGAAGGACTCTTGCTCTGCATTTCAGGGAGGTAGAAGGACACTAGCTGCATGATCGTAAAACAGAGCACAGCATCGCCAAGATGCCTGTGGTCCAGATCCAGGAGCAGCAGAACAGTTTCCTTGCCCCCAAGTTGGCATCAAAACAGAGCCATGCCCTGAAGGAATGGTTGGGACAAGGACAAAGGCTGTCTGTGTGGGCCAGTCACCAAAGATTAGATGAGACAGGGAGACGCCATGGGTATCTGCAGGAACAGATGACTAGGAGCCCAGAGGTAACATCCTCATACCACCCCTGCCTTTGCACCAATAAGGCCTCTGAAACTTTGTTACAACATCAGAAAAATGGGAGAGGGTTAGCCAAAGGTGACTGAAATTAAGTTTTCACCACTGGTAGGAGGGGGACAATAAAAAGAAATTAAGTTGGGTTATGAAAGAATAAAGAAAGTTTTATTTCTCTGATGCCCAAGTTTGTGGAGAGAATTTATAACTGCTACACTTGTGTAAGCATACACAGCTTCTGGAATGATTGGCAGAAAGTGCTAACGGTTGTTGCCCCTGGAGGAAGGGAATATAAGTGTAGTGTGGGAGGAAGGCTTATTTTTATTATTTATTTTTTAATACTATTGGACTTTTTGCCAAGTACATTTATTAATTTTTCAATGAAATTTAACATTTAAACTAAATAGAACATTCAATATTGAATTGATGGAAAAAAAGTTTCTTGGTTCTATTCCAACTGCTGCCAAACACTTGGAATAGTAACTGGGCTGTTATGTTCACTCATAATAATAGTCATATTGTTTTATGTTCCTTGTTTTTTATGTACAGTAATTTGTACACGAGATAATAAACCTGGCTATCAAGTTTACATGTAATGGAGTGATAAAAAATTTGATTTTATTAGATGAAGTTAATGGAAGCAAATAAGTTGTGAGAGATTAATTTTTAAACAGCTCTCCTCTTCCTCACTGCACAGACATGACTTCGGTTTCTTAATTTCTCCTTTAGCTTGTCCGTAAAAATTACAAATTAAATAATGCATATGATAATTTTCAAACCCCAGGGCAGAAACATGCTTATAAAAGCAGTACATTTTTCTCTTGTGGTAAATTCTCTGGTGATGTATGTAGTCACAGGAATTTGACAAAAGCAGCACCCCAGACCCTCTGCTGTATGTGGTGGGGGGCACAGAGTTCCAGAGTGGGCAGCAAGGTTTTCTCCTTCCCACATTGTCAGAGTTGCCCAGTGATTTCTAATTCTGTGGGGGTGAAGAGAATCAAAGAGAAGATCATATAGAACAAACCTGACATGCCAGTATGTGTTCCGAGAAAACGGACTTCAGAAGAGTCAAAACTGCCCACAGAGTTCCAAAATAAAGTAGGGCTTCGTTACTTTACTGGAAATATTTGATTGGGATGTCTGATTTTATTGGGTGCTGGTTTCTGACTTTATGGAGTTTACGTCTGTTTTTAAGGATTTTGAGACAGCTCATATCCTCTTTTCCCCCCTTCTCTATGATTCTACTCTATTTTCACTAACATATGCTCCATATATTATATAACACAGATATATTTACTCTGATGTCCGTTTTTCATCCAAATGCAATGAGTGAAGACTTGAGGACTCGTTAAAATAAACTGGTTGACGATTTTTAAACTAATAATGATTTGGGGTCCTATGTGGGCTTAGAGGAAGCAAGGAGAACAATGCACAAATCCAGCACAGGAGGAAGAAAGGAAGGGCCAGAGGGAAGGAGGGAGGAAAAGAGGGAGAGAGAGAGGAAGGAAAGTAGGGGAAGAGAGCAGGGGAGGTAAGGGAGAGACAGAGAGAGAAAGAAAGAGAAAGAGAAAGAGGGAAAGAGAGAAAAGTAGGGAAGGAGAGAGAGAGAGAGAAGGGAAGAGGGGAAGGAACTACCTTTACTGGGCACCTACCATACCAGGCGTGGTGGCTGACCTTTGCAGGCTCATCAAACTAGAACAATGCTGTAAAAACATCTTCATCTCACTTTTACTGACTAGGAAACAGGCTCAGCATGGTAAAGGAAGCTTCTCGCTTTTCTCAAGGTACCCAGCTGGCCCGTGGTGAGCTCAAGAGTCAAAAGACATATGCTATCAGAACCTTTGCCACCTTTTACTCAGCAAAGCCATCTCTCGAATGATGTGAGGTTCATAGTTGGGGCTTTTTTTTTTTTTTAAATCTTAAAGGGGTTATGAAGGAGACTATGGGCAATAAGGGTTAAAATAAAATTACTCTGAAGTATATTTGATAGAAAACAGAAGCACATGGCTTTTTAAAATTAATAAAAGTTTTTTTTTCTTTAAGTGGGAAAAACCGTAGCTTAAGTGAAAGGGACACAAAATCCATAACTTCGGTCAAGAAAGCATATATCAGATCAGTCATGAAAACGGGTGAAGCAAAATCAATCATGTTTTATTGATTTCAAAAACAACAGAATTTGAACCACATAAAAGTCACATTTTGTATCTGTCAAGAAAACGCAGTGAAGACAATGAATTAGCTTGACAGAAATGAACTTGCCTTGAAAGAAACAAATCATCTGATAACATCTATATTAATGGAATATAAAAAACCCAAATGTCAGGAGGAGGAGAGAACATTTCCTGGGTACAAGCAGAGCTTAGAAAGTTTCATTGGCCTTTTCTTAATAAAGATTTTCAATTTATTTTAAGAAATTTATATTTAGGATATGTTCACAGGGAAGTGAAATTTTATTGATAAATTATTTCTTAAATGGCACATAAATTATGAGACTTTATGACTCTGTCCAGTCTGATTTTTACTGTGTAGTATGTAGATCAATACTTCTTTCTAGAAGACAGAAGAAGTTCCTCCATTATTGAAGCATCACACTCTCTATATGTCATCCTCAAAGCTCAGATCAGGACCACTTTCTCCAAAAAAAATCCCACCAGAGTCATCTTTCTTTTTTTGGAACTACAGTACATATGTTATTTGTACCCCTCTATTACACTTAAGATTTTCTATCCTGGATTATAAGGTTTTTAAAAATATATTCTTAACATATTCTCTACTAAACTATAAGCTACTTGAGAGAAGGAACTATATGTCTTTTTAATTTATTATATAAATAAAATGATTATTGCTTAGTATTTGTTGAACAGTGAAAATAAAGAAAAACAGACATGAATATCATAGTCTGACATTTGAGGATGGAATTCTAGTTTTTTTTTAATTTTTAATTTGAGTACAGTGGACACATAATTTCAGGTGTACAACACAGTCATTCATCTTCTGTATACATACTATTCTGCTCACCACAAGCATAGCCGCCATCTGTCACCATACAATGCTATTACAATATCATTGACTATATTCCCAATGCTGTGCCTTTTATTCCCATTCCCTAGCTAGAAGCCTGTATCTCCCACTCCCCTCCACCCATTTTGCCCAGCCCCCCCTTCCCTCTGGCATCCATCAGTTTGTTCTCTGTATTTTTAGGTCTGATTCTGATTTTTGTTTATGATTCATTTATTCATTTGTTTCGTTTTTTAGATTCCATGTAAGTGTGAAATCTCATGGTATTTATCTTTCTCAGTCTGACTTATTTCCCTCAGCATAATACCTTCTAGGTCCATTCAGGTTGTCGCAAATGGCCAGATCTCATCCTTTTGTTATGGCTGTGTAATATTCCATTACACACACACACACACACACACACACACACGCATGCACACAGCCCTTCCTTATTCATTCACCTATCAATAGACATTGAGGTTACTTCATATCTTGTCTATTGTAAATAATGCTGCAATAGACATGGCCGTGCTTATATCATTTGAATCAGTATTTTTCACTTTCTTTCTAGCCTCGAGCATTGTTTGGATTTTGGCTGCAACTTGAAAGTTTAAATTAGAGCTTCAAATTTATCTCGAACTCTTGATTGTGCATACAGAAACATTTAGTATCATAGAAAATCCACATTCAGACATTCCCTGAGATTACACAGATTGATTATAGCTCTAGGTTGATAGACTTATTTCTCCAGTCAGAAAAAATATGACAAACTGCCAACCAATTCATGCATCCATTTATGTATTCAATAAGTTTTTCGTGAATGAGCTTGGTTCATTATTTCTTTCCCCTCAAAACAGGCCATGGAGTTGCACCTAAGCTGTCCTCAAAGGAGAGATGGGAGTATAAATAATGAGGTGGCCCAATAACTTAGAAGTTAGTTGGAAGTATGACTCAAATCACCTGTCATTTCAGATAATTTCCTTTCTTTTGCTCAGCATAAATGCAATTATTAGACACATTAAGGCATAGTTTTTTCTACATAAAGAACTTGTACAACTGAAAAGAAATCTAACCATACACATGGCTTCGAGGTGGCACTTAGACTCAACTCTTAAAAAAGTCATGAATTCATGCAGTCTACGTAAAGCCCGGTTTCCTAGTTGGATAACTCAAAACTCTCACTGATCGCTTAGTGCTAATGAGCAATTTAATGTTATGTAACTGCCCCAAAGGAGCAGTCAGCATCTTATTTATTTATTTATTTATTTATTTATTTATTTATTTATTTATTGGCATTAAACAAACAAACCGAAGTGAGGCATATTCCCGTAACTTACCATATATTTGGATTCAACTCTAGCTGGTGGTAGGAGTCAAAGTCATCTCGTAGGATAATGCTGTCGCTATGTACTTCAGCTAAAAGAAAAATAAAATACTTAGAAAAAAATTACACTAAACAATAGATTAAGCTACACAAAAGGGTCAACGTGCTGCCTTTATGAGGAATAACAATATTTTAAATTAAAGCTGAATTTTAAATAAGCAGTTGATTCTATTTGCTTTGCACCTAAACTACGAAGGGAAAAGGGTAAAGCTCTGCTGTTCAGACACACAGAAGTCTGGAAACCAGAGTCCCCAAAGAGAAATCCTACTAAATCGTCACCAGCCAGAAGAGGCAGGAAGGCCAAGGTCAGTACCAACCTACAAAGAGAGGTCATCCAGACTTGCCTCTCATAGCTCAATATGCCCAGAAAAGACTCAGTGTTAACTCACTTTACAGCATAGACGGAAATGGAACATTCTGGCTGCTTACTGTCGGCTAATATGGCTGGTATTTAACCCATTTCCTCTTCTCTTTCCTACTATCCCTATTGTCCTGGCTCATTTTCTCTCACTCCGTATATTCACTCATTTTTTTTTATTTAATGGGTTGCTAATTGGTAACATTTTTTCACCTCAGAGCTACACTGGAGAAATGATCTACATGAGTCCATGAAAGCGCCAAGTAAAGTCATGTTAAAAGTCAGGAGGAATACCAGGAAGACATCCATAGTTTAAAGTAAATCATCATTACACTTGAGATTGTATTAAATACCCATTTTCAAGCTTTAGAACAAGTATGGTCATTCTAAGAGCAAAGACTGTCTTCATAAATTGTAGAATATGTGGTATTTCCACTGAATAGACAAGTAAAAAATTTCGTGGCTCATTTTTAAGGTTGTGTGAGAAATGACCACTATTTCTACTCAATTTGTAAAAAAACGATTTTAGTGCTTAAAAATCGTCTCTCATGTGGTTTCCGTAGTTTGCTTTAGAAGTTTGTTTTGGCTAATACAAACCCTCCAGGCCTGTATAATTTTGTTTGAACGAGTTTACACATGTTTTTTGGAAAAAATTAAAATCATAGGACGTAATTAACCAAAAAATAACCCAAAATTTTTATTATATATTTTATATTTTTATTTATATTTTAAAGTATATTTTATAAAGTATATTTTATTTCTTTTATTATATATATCATATATATTATTTATTTTATTTTTTTGGCTCACTTGAAAATAATTTGTTAACTCACTGGGTAATTAAAATCACCTCCAACAATCAGGAAGCATATTTCCATATTCTCTTTGGTGACACTGCCACCCATAGCCACCCTCGCTCACTTGATTCCAGGTACGCCAGCAGGTGAGCACATAACGAAGTCTGGGCAACCAGTGAATCAGCATGTATTAAGAGCAATGGCTGCTCAAACTCGGAAGCCTTCGGCAGGACAACAGGGAGAATATGGATTTCCGCTGGAGAGAACGCTGTGATGTGTTCTGTGCATGGGAGTGATTTAATGATTCCTCTGAGCCATCGGATGCAGGGCCTGAAATGCCTACAGGGTACAGCTCTCCCAAACACCTAACCTGGCCGAGACGCAGCTGTGCCACTGCGGGTCACCAGCCTGCCTCGGCTGCCAGAAGGCATGCTTCTAAGCGCTGGCATTCGTCTGCCAAAGAAGAAGAGCCCCGAGCTGTAGCATTACATAAAAGTCGAGCTTCTCGAGGCAGATTTTCCAAAGAGAAAAATAAATTAATTGGGTTTGTAAGTTGAAAGGAAAAGCCCAAGAGACAAATAACTGACCCATCTCCAAGTCCCACCTCGAGAGACATCTGAAAAGGCTGGAGCCAGCCAGGATGATTTATTTTTCATTCTTAAGACATAGTGTAGTGTAGGAAATGGCTTTTAAAATAAATCTTCACTAACACAAATGAGAAACTGAACTCTTAAAGATCCCTTGTTTTCTAGAGAATGTTTGACAAAGGCATGGGTAAGCCTCAGTGGTTACCGTTCATGTATTTACTTCTTTCCAAACATGGTTACGTCATAGACCGTACACTGTACAAAAAGGAATTCATTCCATCCTCAGAACAACCCTAGGAGGTAGGTACTCCTATGACTTCCATTTTACAGATGAGGAAACTGAGGCCCAGAGAGGCTAAGTTACTTACTCAATGTACGCGGCTAGCAAGTGCAGAAGGTGAGATGAGCCCAGAAAGTGGCTCCATAAGCTGTTCCCGCAAACACTACACAACCTTGCTTCCCACGGCATTATGGAAAGAACCCGAACAAAATGAGAGGCGGTAACTTTACATGGTACCATTACACAAAGCTCATAGTTATTTAAGCAGCCTCATTTCAATTTTTACAGAAATGACCAAATGCCTTCTCTTTTTACAACCCAGTACTGGTCTGAACAGGTATCTTAAATCTAAGATGACCTCCACTCCACCATACTCCTAGCTCCTTGCCCACTATCCCTATGATCTACTATTTGTAATGGGTAGGAGCTCTGGGGAGAATTTAGCATTAGAATACAGGATGGAAAGGTCACACTCCACAGGATCCCGAGGCTGAATGTACTAACAGGTTCAAAAGTTCCTCCATTAGCCCTAGCTGGGCAGCATGATTACCTCCTTGGTGAGGTCCTGTGTTCAAGCATAATCGGAACCTAAGACCAATTCCAGTGAATGATCAGTGAAAATCAGGGCAGGAAGTTTCCTCATCTCTATATCATCTGCTCGCATAGCCAGGGGAGTGAAACAAGCACATCTAGTACTAAGATTAGTGACATCGGGGTCTTAAGCACTTACCTAGATGTGGGTGCATCGTGGCTTCTGTTGGAGCTGGACCGAGAGAGAAAAAGGGAAGGATGATTGATTAGCAATGAAAGCAAAATCCAGTAATAATCAAATACAGTGACAAAACTAGGTCATATTATACAAATTAAATGGTCAGAACCTTTTGAGAGGAGTAAGACAAATGTCAATAAACATCTTAAAGTAAGACATCCAACACTCTATTTAGTTATTCTATTTAAAAGTAATGCATTACTCCTAAAGCGAAGAGTAGAACCGCTTACACTCAGGATAGTTGTTTATTATACTAGCTTAGTCAGGTGTCCCTTGAAACACACAGTATCAATGTGATGTGATAGTTAATGGATATGCCAAAACTCTTCCTGAGCACCCAGTACTGTCAGGGGCTGTTCTGGGTGTTAGAGAAATAGATAAAAGCACCACCTTTGCTCTCAAAAAGGCTTACCATCTGGTAACTATGGTTACCAGCTATGGCAGTGTTTGCAGGAGGCTGGGGGAGAGATGGAAGACAAGGAAGGGATATTAAATTCCAGACTGGACGGTAAGAGGGTTGTCAGGAGAGGTTTTTCAGAGAAGATGATTTCTCTGTAGATTTTTTTTTTTTAGACTTTGTTTGAGAGAGAGAGAAAGCACGAGAGAGAGAGAGAGAGAAAGCACGAGAGAGAGGCACGTGAGGGGGGGGGGGGGGGGGGGGGGGGGGCGGCGGGAAGCAGACTCCCTGCTGAGTGGGGAGCCTGGCTTGATCTCAGGACCCTGGGATCATGACCTAAGACAAAGGCAGACACTTAACCAACTAAGCCACCCAGGCGCCCCCTCTGCTGAGTTTTGAAAGATGAGCAGAAGGAGGATAGGCGGTAGTACAGGAGCAGAGAGGTGGTTTTTTTTGGAATAAAAGTGAAATGGCATAGAGAAGCAAAAGAGAGGGTCACCTGGGTGGTGCAGGCAGTTAAGCATTCGACTCTTGGTTTCGGCTCAGGTCATGATCTCATGGTTCCTCCAATCTTGGGCTCTGCACTCAGCAGGGAGTCTGCTTGAGATTCTCTCTCCCACTCCCTCTCCCTCTGCCCCTCACTGCCCCCACACTGCTCTCTCACTCTCTTAATAAATAAATAAATAAATCTTCAAAAAAAAAAAAAGAGAGAGAGAGAGAAGCAAAAGAGAATGGCTTCTTGGAAGAACCAGAACAATTTCAGCATGACTAGATGAAAGTTTAAGAGGAAAGAGTAAAAAAGGTGATATTGGGAAGATCAGGGGGACAAGATCATAGAAGTGAATGCTGGGGAATTTGGACTTGACCATGAAAGCTTGAAGATTTTCTGAGCATTCATGAGCAAAGGAGTGGCTGTTCAAAATATGCTTTTTAAAAAAGGGGACTCTGCAAATAAGAGACACTGCCCAATTAATACTTTGGTTATTTATTTTTTTTCTTGAAGAACTGCCAAGTGAGTGTATTTGTTGGCAATTCACTGTCTAAAAATTAGCTCATGACATAAATATTTTTAAATCTCTTGCAACAGTTAAAGAAGAATTTCAGTTAGATGTGAAAATATTAATTTCTAATACAGTGCTTCAGCTGTGTTATGTGAAAAATCCAGACTTAACAGCATTTTAAAACTACAGACTGATTATTTGTCTTATTGCTTCATACCAACGTATTTTGCATATTGAAAATATCTGTGCTTGATTTTTTGAAACAGATTCTATGATAAGTGTCATGGATACAATTGTTAGTATAGAGTTAGTACATACATGCAAATTCTCTGACTCATCACCAGTTTATGAAACTCTTGAAAAAAAGCAGAAGAAAAACAGTATGATCTTGTATTTTGTGCCAATGCTTATTGGTTATGTCAAAGAAGAGTTTTACAAAGATTCATTTAACTGTTAACTCTAATTTAATATATTTTTGAAACAAAAGGAATAATTGCTCATTAACCAATAATCAATGGCAAAAATATGGCACAGTGATGTATGTTGCCTGACCAGTATCGCCCCTCAAATGAATGAGCTAAGTCTGAAGCTTCAAGTAAGGCAAGAGTTTATTTGCAAAGTGCTTGGAAAAGTAAGAGAACTCATATTGAAAGTAAAATCTCTAAAATACAAATAAATAAAGATTTTATACATTTTCCTAACATGAGTCAATAAGCAGAAGATTTTAATTACAACTGACATTTTTTAAATTTTCTGCAAAAAAACCTTCAAAAATATTTAAAACGCCTTGTTGATGTGATAATTTTGGAGATGATTTCAATTTACATAATATGTGAAACTCATGTTAACAATACTAGGTTGACATAAGAGAAATACTGAAAATATATCATTAATAATTTTATATTGACTACATTATATTGAAATGTTTAATATTTTCTATATCACATGTTAAATAAGATAAGTTATTAAATTCATCTATTTATTTTTGTTTTTTAAATGTGGCTACTAGAATTTGAAAATGATACATGTGGCTTGCATTATACTTCTACAGGACAGTACTGAATAAGAGCTAGGAGGGAGATCTGTGCTGGATATCAATTAGGGATTCATTATCACGCAGGAAGTGTGAAGTCATGGAAGAAGACCATGTCACCCAGAGAGAACGTAGGGCATAAAAACAAAGTGAAATGAAAACGTAAAGACGCATTTCAGGTACTGGGAGAAGAGGAGCTAGCAAACGGGTCTGAGAAAGAGTACATTCATTATGGAAACAAGGAAAAGAGAGTGTTAAGTGTTAAGAGAGAAGAGGGTTGAATGAGAGTAAAATAATCCTAATAAAGATGATATCTATTGAGATCATCCTGTTATCAAAGCACTATTAAGCAGAGTCTAGAGATGAACCCAGGGAATTTGGCTTCAGAGGCCACACATGTAACTACGGTGCAGACTGTTCTTTCAAGAAAGTTCACTACAAAGTGAGAGATGAGATTTTGTAACACATAATGAGGAATGAGGATCAAAGAAATTTTTTTGTTATTGCTTTCTTTGTTTAAGATATGATAGTTGTTTACCATGCCTAATATCAGAGAGAGAGAGGCAGAGGAAGAAGCAGACTCCCTGTGGAGCAGAGAGCTAGATGTGGGACTCGATCCCAGGACCACGGGATCACAACCTGAGCTAAAGGCAGATGCTTAGCCGACTGAGCCACTGAGGAGCCCTGATATCAGCTATTTTACAAAAGGGGTTCTCTGTGTTCACGGAAAAATTTTGAAGAGGGAGGAAGTAACGCTGATATCTATAGAATATTTAACTTCAAAAAAACCTGGGAAATAAATGTAAAATTTATGGCAATTATCAATTAAAAATACTTACTAGTTAGTACCACGGTTAGATAAGTATAATAAAATATCTGTAGAGACATCAGACCTACTTGATTTTATATGACTCTGGTGATTAAGGCCTGGACCCAATAAAAATAATAAGTTCTAAAACGTTTTACTCTACTTAAGAAATCTATCCATAGTGCTAGCTACCTTTTCTACGTTATTTTGGCATCTTATACTGAACCATCTATAACATAATCATCAGGGGAGGGCCAATTAGAAAAGGCCCACTGAGTCAGAATCTTTGGGAGTGGAGGCTTAGAATTTGTTTTTTTGTTTTTTTGGTTGTGTGTGTGTGTGTGTGTGTGTGTGTGTGTGTGTGTGTGTGGCGGAACAAGAAAGGAAGTTATTTCAGTGAGGCCAAACCTGGGAAGACAGCAGACCAACATCTCAAAGACTGTCTCCAGAATTTGTATTTTTAAAAACCTTTCCTGCTGATTCTGTTAGAAAGCCAAATTTAAGAACCATTGATCCTAATCATACAATCCAGCCCTTATTTTTACAGCATGCAGAACTATTCTCTGTACCAAGTGTATCATTTCTCCTAAGAAGAAATTAGTTCCTCAAAGGCAGAAAATATGCCCACCCAACACAAGCCTACACTGTTAATCGGTTCTCAATAAATACTGAATTAAACTGAGAGCTACTTCTTTGTGTGTGGTGGGGGGAGGGGGCAGAGGGAGAAGGAGAGAGAGAGAATCTCAAGCAGACTCCCCGCTGAGTGTGGATCCCAACAGGGCTCAGTCTCACAACCCTGAGATCATGACCTGAGCCAAAATCAAGAGGCAGACACTTAAGCGACTGAGCCGCCCAGGCACCCCACAACTTCTGCATTGTAGTATATTTTATGAAATTTTGGAAAATGAATAATTGAAGATCCAAACCTCTGGGAAAAAAAGCCAAAATGTATTCATAACATTGTGAAAAATTCCTCTAGTATAACAGTCTGGGTAGTTTAAACACCCAATAAGTATCCACCTGAATTTAATGTAATTCAAAAAATTTAAATCCTATTTTAAATCACTAGTTAGGAAAATGAAATTCAATATTTTTAACAAAATCTACTGAGATAACTAAACATTATTTTATCAGAAAGAGAAACCTAGTATGCATTAAACTTGATGGAAGGACAAGTACAAATTTCCTTGAAAAATATTCACCCATGTATGGTATAAATACGGTCCAAAATCTAGTCAAGTATTGGGCCTGGGAAGCTTATTTTAATCGTCTCTCAGTAAGTGATTATATCAATCTAGTTTTATGTAGTATAACAAAATATCTGAGCCTGTAAGAAGCTCAACCTTTTTCCCACATTTATTGGGGTAAATGTACCACAGAAAAATTAGAATAAGTAGCCTGAAGAAGTGTAATGTAGTTTAACATTATTTATTACACTCCCACTTGGATAGTACCTGCTTTGCCTCATACTACTAACATGGATGAATATGCAAATCTGTCATTAAGGCCTTTACTCTTTTCTTTATTAAATATAACATGCATGCTTTATAATTTGTCAACCTTCCAGGAGCTTACCCTGTACCACACCTCCAACTACAGATTCTATGTGTACTTTCCTGCTCCGTTGCCATTGAACTACTTCTGACTCATCTTTCTCGATTGCTTGAATGTTTTTATCTCAACATTTTGTTGGTCTGTTACTGACTCTCTATCACTCCAAGGACCTTAGACTGCGCCCACCCTACCACCCCCACTGTGGTCCAATTTCCCAGCTCCATTGACCCGAAATTGCAGGACCAATTCTAGCTACCACATAAAGTTGCCAAATGGCTTAGACTGGAAGTTTTGTTCCATGAGAGAATAAAAATGTTCTAAAGAAGGCTTTGGCTTTGGAGAAAACAGGATAGAACACATCTTTAACAGAAGTATAAAGGACATCCCAGTTCTTTCCAGGTGTGTCTCTCCATCAGGATAAGAACACCAGGTCAGATAAATGACCAGGTACATAGAGGGAAGGATGCACTGAGGATGGGGTTCCTACTAGTTTTCAGAGGAGACTGAATTAGAAACAGAGGAAGATGACTGGAATTGTTTTGTACCCAAAGAGATCACTGAGGGGGACACCTCATAATAGGGTCCTGATTTAGCTTCCCTGGTGAACCCCATGAGGCTATACATCAAGTCTGGACAGAACTTTAAGCTGTGAGAACTCACTCACTATCATAACCCAAAACTGTTAACAAATTTGGATATTCCTAGATTCACAAAAATGAGTAGTTGGACACTCTCTACTACAGAAAAAATTCACTTCTAAGAAAAATACCAAAAGTTTACTTTAGTTTATACAAACATGTGATTACTTATTAAATCTTTTATCTTCCCATAAATGTTGGGGCAATTCAGCTCAATAAGGAAGTTTCTACCAATAATCTGTAAACTCTTATAAACAGTGCAATGGTTAAAGGCCAAGCTTTCAATGGTGTTTTAGAATCAAAGTACAATGATCACGGGATACTATATCTTGCAGCTGGAGTTCATGGATCACTCCAAAGAGATCCATGAGTATTGGCAATGGATAAATAAACCCAACTTATAATTCTTAATATCTACTAATTTGTTAATAACCCTAGGCAAGATGACAACACTATCTGTGTTAGGCAAGATGACAACACTATCTGTGTTAACCAAGAGATAAAGGTGTAAATGAATTTGTGTTTCAGTGAACTCAATGTCATTCAAAATAATCACACATGTCTGTAATCTTTACCCACAAACTTACGGTCATTTAGATTTACAAAAATTACAGAAGGGGCGTGTGGGTGGCCCAGTTGGTTGGGCATCCAACTCCTGATTTCGGCTCAGGTCACTGTCTAATGGTCGTGGGATCAAGCCCTGCACTCAGCTTGGAGTCTGCTTTGGATTCTTTGTCCCTCTCCCTCCTGCTCATCCTCTCTCTCTCTCTCAAATAAATCAATAAATAAAATCTTTTTTAAAAAATTACAGAAATTATGTCCTCTGTATAGCTTGATCAGGTTCAGGTAATTGGACTGAACCCAAAATTGAACTTAAAGTTGTATCGTGATAACGTCCGGACTATGCCAAAGTCATCAAAATGAATCAACTTAGTCTAAACCACAGATAAAATATGAAATGCTAAATAGGCTAGTTAAAATGAACTTTCTACTTTGCTTTAAAAAAAACAAAGTAAAAACAAGTCAAGAGAATGTAAGAATCATGACAGAATTTCACTAAAGCCTCCAGTGTTTTTTAAAAGCCTGTTTCCTGCAAAGGATTAAGAATGAAGGTATGGCATACTACAACTTGTTTTTAGTTCAAAAAAGCTGAACACCTTTAAAATGTTTTAATTATCAATGCAATTTGGTAGCAATTTTACCAGGAAAGCATTAATAAATGAGGAGCTATGAAATTTCATGAGTCAAATATCTCCCGAGAGCAGTTAAACAAGAAAAAATGATAGGAAACTTTTAGAGTTTTATGCATAATACAATCTTTTCATGCTAAATAGGTAATAAATGTTCTAAAGAGTGTCAAAGTGATTCATAAATACGCACTTAATTTTTCCAGATTCCTTTTGATGTTTTTGATAGTGCCACTTAAAAATAACTTAAAAATTATTTGTCCTACAAATTCCCCCGCAGGATCCATCCAGATTATTTATGTTGGTAGAATACAAAGCTTTAGATCAATAATGAAATGTTTCAGTCTAGGTTTTTGCTGCTTAGCCAAACATTTTCTTAAAGGCTAGGGTACTATTAAATGACCTGAAGTTTAAGTGTGTAATTTTACTAAGATTTTATAGACTATGTAAAGAAGACAGGAGTGAATTATCTACATTTTTTTAAAATTTCAATTGCAGTAGAGTTAACATACAGTGTTTTGTTAGTTTCAGATGTACAATATAGTTATTCAACAATTCTATACATTACTCAGTGTTCATCGTGTTAAGCGTACTCTTAATCCCCTTCACCTATTTTACCCATCCCCTCCACCAACTGCCCATCTATTAACCATCAGTTCATTCTCTATTGTTAAGAGTCTGATTTTTGGTTTGTCTTTTTTTTTCTTTGTTCATTTGTTTTGTTTCTTAAATTCCACATATAAGTGCTATCATATGGTATTTGTCTTTAACTTAATTTTACTTAGCATTATACTCTATAGATCTATTCATTTTGTTGCAAATGGCAAGATTTCATTCTTTTTTATGGCCAAGTAATATTCCATTCCATTCTAATATTCATCTATTGATGAACACTTGGGCTGCTTCCATAATTTGGCTATCCTATATAATGCTGCAATAAACAGGGGTGCAAATATCTTCTTGAATTGGTGTTTTCATATTCTTTGGGTAAATATCCTGTAGTGGAGTTACTGAATCACATGGTAATTCTATTTTTAACTTTTGAGGAACCTCTATACTGGATAGGAGTGAATTTTTTTTTGGTTAATAAGCTAATATAGTTGAAAATATAAGAAACCTGAATCGCTGTTTTCAGAAGGTACTTTCAAATGTTCTTGAAAAAAATATATTCCTAGAGCTTCTTTTTTATTCAGCTGTGCTATTCTTGAAATGGTTTACTAATCTCCATGAGCTATCATAATAACAAGACTGGAACTGCCTTGAATGAACACAATGAGTGCAATGAAATCTGTACTAACGCAGATTTCATAAAGACAATTGTGCCAGGGACAGTGAAGGTGAACGATTATTATGTGACACACTTGTAAAGGGAGTCAATTCACATCAAAACAAGCAATTCATATCACAAAGGCTGAATAGGCCTAACATGAAAATAAGCAAGTTCTGTAGCAAAATTTTCAATGAAAAACATGCTTCTTGGTCTCTTTAAACAAGGTGACCATTGATTTGTTTAAAATCAAGTAGGAAAAAATGTGTACTGATTCTTTGTTGAGTAAATGGAAAAAGCACTGAGCCCGTATATGTTCATGCATCTTTGTGTTGGGCGGAAAAGATTTTTATTTATTTTTTAATTTATTTTTATGTTTTATTTTTTTTAAGATTTTATGTATTTATTTGAGAGAGAGACAGACAAAGATAGTGAGACAGAGCACGAGCAGGGAGGAGAGGGAGAAGCAGACTCCCCGCTGAGCTGGGAGCCTGACGTGGGGCTCGATCCCAGGACCCCAGGATGACCTGAGCTGAAGGCAGACACTTAACTGACCGAGCCACCCAGGCACCCCCGGAAAAGATTTTTAATAGCTCATTATTTTCCACTCACAGTAAGTAAATCTGACCTTCACTATATTATGAAAATAACTACTTATCAACACTTTTCCCAACATTTAAACAAAACTGATGTTAAATATCTGTCTATTGCTTGTCTCAGAAAGAGTTACTCTGTGGACATTATGTTTTCATTTGCTAAATACCTTTTCTCTATTATCCCCAACTCTTTAGAGCATCTCACAGACTGTAATAATTTGTCTTATGACACTGGCAAGAGAGCAGCAGTTGAGCTTTGCTGATGGAAATGGAAGATCAGAATGCTTCGATAAACTTAAAAGGCAGTAAACACCTCTAATTTCATATTAGCTTCTAGGATTTCATTTGGATCTTGGACCACACAGTCATGCTTTTCTTAATCACATTCCCATAGCTTAAATCTTTGGGTGTTTTTAAGTAAATATCATAAACATGGATCATTATATGGTTTTTCAGTATTAACTCGAAGCAGAAATTCCTCCCATCATCAATTCCATTTGTCTAAGAGACATATTACATGCTGAAAGTAAAGCTTCATTTCTTAAAAAAAGCACTTCTGCATTTATGCTTTTTCAAAAGTTGAGCCCACCAGCATCTCATGAGATCACAGCAGCCTAGAATAGGCCCATTAGAAAGAATGAGGTCATGTTTAACTCCCCCAAAGGCTGTTTGTTGGACAAAAGTGTTTATCTTTCAACTCACTTATTTTGGAGGGAAACTTTTAAGTAATCATGTTAATCTAAAATG
>NC_048218.1:128045431-128048719 GCF_002007445.2 Ailuropoda melanoleuca | reverse complement strand
CCCTCCTGTTTTCCACTTGCACACAGAACAATGTTTAAACTTCCGAGCAAACAGAGGGCCCTTTACAGCCTGCTCCACTTACCTTCCCAGCTTAGCTGTAATGACCTGCCGGGTAGCTTCCTCTTTCCCCCATCTATCAGACTAGTTGGATTCAATTGTTCATTCACTCATTCAATAAACATTTACTGGGTGCACACAGACATTGTGTGAGGCTTAGGTGATTCGGAAATAAAAAGCACAGTTCCTGTCCTCAAGGAGCTTGTAGCTAATGGCAGACAAGGAACCTGTGATAATGTTCTAATTATAATCTGCAATAAATGGTTGTCAAGTTAAATGAGCACGTGCTGAAGCGTGTGTTTCGTTTGAAAGGCAGTGTAATGTGATGGTTAATATCATGGGCTGCTGGCCAAACTGCCTGAGCTCCAGTCCCAGCTCTGATAATTTCTAGCTGTGCGACCTTAGGCTAGTTATTCTCGCTGTGTCTTTGTTTCATCATCCTTAAAGTGGAGTTCGTAAGAGTTCCTTCTTCAGAGAGTGGCTGTAAAGATTAAATGAAGTCATGGTTGTAGAATGAATGGGTAGAGTGGAGTCTGGCATGTAACAGTGCTGACAGTGTTTTCATTTGTATTATTATTGTGCCTTGAGAGGTATGTCCAGGGATTATGTAACCATGTATGAGAGTCCAAGATTAACTTGAGGAGGAGCTTGAGGGAGATCAGAGATGGTTTTTTTTTTTTTTTTCCAGGAAGAGGTAATACCTAAGCAGGGTCTGAAAGCCTGAGTGAGCCAGATATGACATACATATAAAGGTAGTCCAGCCCAAGCAAACAGGAGAAAGGGGAGGCATAATGTGTAAATCATACAAGGGTGATGGAGTGAGGTGCATTCTGGGAATTTTAAGGTAGAAATGATAGGATGAAAAGAAATGAAGTGGGGAGGGGAGCCTGGGTGATTTCAGTGGGTTAAACGTCTGATTCTTGGTTTCAGCTCAGGTCATGATCGTGTGGTCATGGGTTTGAGCCCTGCGTTGGGCTCTGTGCTCAGTGTGGAGTCTGTTTCAGATTCTCTCTCCCTCTCCCTCCCACTCTCTCTCTTTCTCAAGTAAATACATAGAATATTTTTTAAAAAGGTAATGAGGTGGGGGAGGCAAATTGAAGCCAGGTTGTAAGGGATTTTTCTTTGTATGCTGTGATTAGCGGTAGAGATTTTTTCCTTGAAGGTGAACTACTACCTCCAATGGAGATATTGAAGGGTTTTAAGCAGGGACACGATAGAATCGTGTTTTCATTTTAGAAAGCTCATTATTGCAGCCCTCGTTAGGGTGCCAGTAAGTGGGAGCAGGGAATTCCAAAAGGTGACTATTAAGCAAAGCTGGAAGGGGATGAAGGGTGTGGGGTGTGATCCAAGGTGGCTCAGTAGAAATGGGAAGGAGATGGATGGAATTCCTCTGCTTTTTTTCTTGAACTGCAGCTGACCCTTCAGGCCTTGCTCCCTGGGGAGCCTTTCCTAAAGCTCCCCCCTCCCCCCGCAAATGTAGCTGATCTGCCATTTATATCCCAGCCCTTGAGAACAGGAAATGGGTATTTCTTTATTTTTATAGCTATATTTAGCTCTGTGCACTAAGACAGGGTCTTGTAGGTGTTAGATACATGTTTGGAGAATAAAATCCTTCAATGAATGTCTTTTAAGTTAAAGGATCAAGATGACAGACTATCTCAGATCTTTTTACTTTTTCGATATGCTTAGCCACCAATACAGTCTTATAATAATAGCTGTTCTCAAGCTCCACGGAACAAAATTTGCTTTGTTTAAATTATTTAATTTCATTAAAAGCAACAAACCTATTGAGTTGTAATTGAAAGGCACTGTGCTTTGGTATATACTGATTGTCATTTTTTTCTCCCTTGTAAGTACATGAAATATTCTCCACCCAATGTATAGGAAATAATAACATCTTAAATTTATGTTATTTTCTTTAAGGAGATAATTAATGTTTTAATTAAAAGTAGATAGGTCCAAAATAGATCTATGGTTTATAGCACCAATTATTCCCCTTATTATTTCTGACTGCAGGAAGCCATTACTCTTGTTAGTATTTTTTCCACCCTATCTTGGATGGATTGATATGATTTCAATTGATTAGGTGCTGTTGAAAAGCTCAGTGTTTTCCTTTGGTCCTGGGCTGAATAGCATTTTTAATAACACGCACTTCTACCATTGTGTAAATCATATTCGTGTGCAATTCGACTACGTAAGGCTTTTTTTTTTTTAAACCCACTGGTTGAGAATTTTTTCCTACTGGTTTTTCTTGGCTTTTTCTTTTCATTTTAAATGAACCCAATTCCAACAATTCATTTACAATAGAAAAGACTCAAACATCCAACACTTAAAAGGGATCAGCTTTTAAACAATGTTAAATGTTAATAAAATTAGGGGCGCCTGGGTGGCACAGCGGTTAAGCGTCTGCCTTCGGCTCAGGGCATGATCCCGGCGTTACGGGATTGAGCCCCACATCAGGCTCTTCGCTATGAGCCTGCTTCTTCCTCTCCCACTCCCCCTGCTTGTGTTCCCTCTCTCGCTGGCTGTCTCTATCTCTGTCGAATAAATTAAAAAATCTTTAAAAAAAATGTTAATAAAATTAGACATATCTTTTTCTGACAGCATGCATTTTTCAGAACATTAATGTTCACTATGTTATATAGTGTTCCATATTTTCAGTATTGCGAACATTCTCAGTCTGAAAAAAGTTACGTTGTGACAGATTTTTTGAGGTTACTACAAAGGCTATCACATTTTTGCATTCACAAAAGTCACAGTAAAAATCTGCTCAAACCAAGAACACTGGTAATATATTTGAAACTATAATTAGAATGGGGTTTTCTGATTCAAGAGTTATATATGTAAGCAATCAGAAGTTTGCCAGTAATAACCATGCAGTATCACATTACTTAGATAAAGCCATATTGAGGATATATATATTACTATGAATAATAAATGGTATTTTCTTAGGCCTTTCAAAAACCAATATAGTTTTTCCTCGTTTCTTTCCTAAGCCCATTAGATTCCTTTTAACAGAAATAAGATTAGTAGAAATTTCCTTCAAATTCAAAAATGTAATTCTTAAGTTAACAAATTTCCAAAAAATATCGCTGTGTAAATAAAAATTGATACTATGCCTATAATGATGGTGAAAAGGGCATGACATTAACAACGACTGGCTTCAAATGTATTCACTGCCAAATGCTTAAATCAATGAATAGATGTATGGCTGAGAAAAACGTGTATTCA
>NC_048218.1:128027727-128039725 GCF_002007445.2 Ailuropoda melanoleuca | reverse complement strand
TCACCCTCCTGTTTTCCACTTGCACACAGAACAATGTTTAAACTTCCGAGCAAACAGAGGGCCCTTTACAGCCTACTCCACTTACCTTCCCAGCTTAGCTGTAATGACCTGCCAGGTAGCTTCCTCTTTCCCACATCTATCAGACTAGTTGGATTCAATTGTTCATTCACTCATTCAATAAATATTTACTGGGTGCACACAGACATTGTGTGAGGCTTCGGTGATTCAGAAATAAAAAGCACAGTTCCTGTCCTCAAGGAGCTTGTATCTAATGGCAGACAAGGCACCTGTGATAATGTTCTTATTATAATCTGCAATAAATGGTTGTCAAGTTAAATGAGCACGTGCTGAAGTGTGTGTTTCATTTGAAAGGCAGTGTAATGTGATGGTTAATATCATGGGCTACTGGCCAAACTGCCTGAGCTCCCGTCCCAGCTCTGACAATTTCTAGCTGTGCGACCTTAGGCAAGTTATTCTCGCTGTGTCTTTGTTTCATCATCCTTAAAGTGGAGATCGTAAGAGTTCCTTCTTCAGAGAGTTGCTGTAAAGATTAAATGAAGTCATGGTTGTAGAATGAATGGGTAGAGTGGAGTCTGGCATGTAACAGTGCTGACAGTGTTTTCATTTGTATTATTATTGTGCCTTGAGAGGTATGTCCAGGGATTATGTAACCATGTATGAGAGTCCATGATTAACTTGAGGAGGAGCTTGAGGGAGATCAGAGATGTTTTTTTTTTTTTTTTCCAGGAAGAGGCAATACCTAAGCAGGGTCTGAAAGCCTGAGTGAGCCAGACATGACATACCTATAAAGGTAGTCCAGCCCAAGCAAACGGGGGAAAGGGGAGGCATAATGTGTAAATCATACAAGGGTGATGGAGTGAGGTGCATTCTGGGAATTTTAAGGTAGAAATGATAGGATGAAAAGAAATGAAGTGGGGAGGGGAGCCTGGGTGATTTCAGTGGGTTAAACGTCTGATTCTTGGTTTCAGCTCAGGTCATGATCGTGTGGTCATGGGTTTGAGCCCTGCGTTGGGCTCTGTGCTCAGTGTGGAGTCTGTTTCAGATTCTCTCTCCCTCTCCCTCCCACTCTCTCTCTTTCTCAAGTAAATACATAGAATATTTTTTAAAAAGGTAATGAGGTGGGGGAGGCAAATTGAAGCCAGGTTGTAAGGGATTTTTCTTTGTATGCTGTGATTAGCGGTAGAGATTTTTTCCTTGAAGGTGAACTACTACCTCCAATGGAGATATTGAAGGGTTTTAAGCAGGGACACGATAGAATCGTGTTTTCATTTTAGAAAGCTCATTATTGCAGCCCTCGTTAGGGTGCCAGTAAGTGGGAGCAGGGAATTCCAAAAGGTGACTATTAAGCAAAGCTGGAAGGGGATGAAGGGTGTGGGGTGTGATCCAAGGTGGCTCAGTAGAAATGGGAAGGAGATGGATGGAATTCCTCTGCTTTTTTTCTTGAACTGCAGCTGACCCTTCAGGCCTTGCTCCCTGGGGAGCCTTTCCTAAAGCTCCCCCCTCCCCCCGCAAATGTAGCTGATCTGCCATTTATATCCCAGCCCTTGAGAACAGGAAATGGGTATTTCTTTATTTTTATAGCTATATTTAGCTCTGTGCACTAAGACAGGGTCTTGTAGGTGTTAGATACATGTTTGGAGAATAAAATCCTTCAATGAATGTCTTTTAAGTTAAAGGATCAAGATGACAGACTATCTCAGATCTTTTTACTTTTTCGATATGCTTAGCCACCAATACAGTCTTATAATAATAGCTGTTCTCAAGCTCCACGGAACAAAATTTGCTTTGTTTAAATTATTTAATTTCATTAAAAGCAACAAACCTATTGAGTTGTAATTGAAAGGCACTGTGCTTTGGTATATACTGATTGTCATTTTTTTCTCCCTTGTAAGTACATGAAATATTCTCCACCCAATGTATAGGAAATAATAACATCTTAAATTTATGTTATTTTCTTTAAGGAGATAATTAATGTTTTAATTAAAAGTAGATAGGTCCAAAATAGATCTATGGTTTATAGCACCAATTATTCCCCTTATTATTTCTGACTGCAGGAAGCCATTACTCTTGTTAGTATTTTTTCCACCCTATCTTGGATGGATTGATATGATTTCAATTGATTAGGTGCTGTTGAAAAGCTCAGTGTTTTCCTTTGGTCCTGGGCTGAATAGCATTTTTAATAACACGCACTTCTACCATTGTGTAAATCATATTCGTGTGCAATTCGACTACGTAAGGCTTTTTTTTTTTTAAACCCACTGGTTGAGAATTTTTTCCTACTGGTTTTTCTTGGCTTTTTCTTTTCATTTTAAATGAACCCAATTCCAACAATTCATTTACAATAGAAAAGACTCAAACATCCAACACTTAAAAGGGATCAGCTTTTAAACAATGTTATGTTAATAAAATTAGACATATCTTTTTCTGACAGCATGCATTTTTCAGAACATTAATGTTCACTATGTTATATAGTGTTCCATATTTTCAGTATTGCGAACATTCTCAGTCTGAAAAAAGTTACGTTGTGACAGATTTTTTGAGGTTACTACAAAGGCTATCACATTTTTGCATTCACAAAAGTCACAGTAAAAATCTGCTCAAACCAAGAACACTGGTAATATATTTGAAACTATAATTAGAATGGGGTTTTCTGATTCAAGAGTTATATATGTAAGCAATCAGAAGTTTGCCAGTAATAACCATGCAGTATCACATTACTTAGATAAAGCCATATTGAGGATATATATATTACTATGAATAATAAATGGTATTTTCTTAGGCCTTTCAAAAACCAATATAGTTTTTCCTCGTTTCTTTCCTAAACTCATTAGATTCCTTTTAACAGAAATAAGATTAATAGAAATTTCCTTCAAATTCAAAAATGTAATTCTTAAGTTAACAAATTTCCAAAAAATATCGCTGTGTAAATAAAAATTGATACTATGCCTATAATGATGGTGAAAAGGGCATGACATTAACAACGACTGGCTTCAAATGTATTCACTGCCAAATGCTTAAATCAATGAATAGATGTATGGCTGAGAAAAACGTGTATTCAATCTATCAGCATTTTTTTAATGGTCATATGCCAGGTTCTGGGGAACCAAAGAACTCTAAAGGCATAGTTCTATGCTTGAGGAGCTCAGTCCCTGACAGGTAGCATTCATTTCTTTTCTTTTGCAATAATTCTATGTGAAGTGGTAAGAGCTACAGTGAAGACGCAAATGAAGTCAGGTAGAACCTTAAGAAGTAGAGTGAACAAATTTGTGTTGGGGCATGGATCCTGTTTTCCACCTTTTCATGGTGTGTGTGCATATGTGTGTATGTGTGTGCACGTGTGTGTATATGCACCTGTGAGTCTGGTTTAGGTGAAAATAGGATGTGTATGAGGCACTCACAAAGCAGAAGTCATTTAATGTGACTACTTAATGTCCAATTAATGTATCTAAAATGATACAGTATCTATCCACAAATCTGAAATTAATGGTGCAAACAGTTGAAACAAGAACATAAATCCTGAACACAAGATCATGTTTAAAAGCAATAAATAGAAACATTTTCAACGAAGTTGGCAAGAAATTTAAGTGGTAAATTAAGCAGATATGTTTTTGTAGAATTCTAAAACTACTAAGATTTATATTTCCAGGACAACAAAATGTAATTAGTTAGAGAAAAAAATAGGAAAAGTAGATAAATTCTCTCTTGGTTTGCTTTGCTCACACTTAGTATTTTCAGAAGTCTACAGATCTTTATCAATAATTACTAAATACATAATTCTTAAGGATATGAAGGGATCAATAATTCCATTTTTAAAGCATTGTGATCAAGTAAGAGTAATGAAAAACTTACTCAGTACATAGAACATCGGGCCAGCATGAATAGCTTAGACACAGCCAACATAGAGGAGTCAGAGATCATTCTTACCTCCTTGTTCACACAGCTGCTGGGCTAAAGCATCTTTGAAAATAATCTGGCCCCTGTGTGTCGCCGTAGCCCTGAAAATGAATAGGAAAGGTTAATCTAAATCTTGTAATAAGTTTGGTAATAATTAAATGTATTTTTAAAGCTTTTTGAAAAACCTCATTTTTCCATGTTATTGCGTAGATACGATCTTTTAAAAATGAGTGCATTTGAACAGTCACACAAATGAACAAGAGTCAAGGCTTAGACCAAGGACCCTGGGTTGAGAATTATCTTCCGGTTTTCCTTTGTAAAGATATGGTAACATCTGTGGGCTTATTCCGAAAACAGTAGATGTGAGCAAATCCTGGATTGAAGAAAAACTATGGAAAGGATGCTTATTAAAATTTCTTCCTCGGAAGACTGGTATAAAATGTTTTGTGAAGCAATAATGATATTAGCACTGGAGAAAGATGCTCCGAATGTATTTTTCTGAAATCAACAGTCACCATAACACATAGAGAGTTTAGACAGAGAATTACATTTTTTCAAAAAGTATTTTTTTAAAAATAGGGCTATTCAGAGCTTTCATAATAACAAAATCTGTCATAATAAAAAACACCTTCTCTCCCTACAGGGTCTAACTCACCGTTTGAAGTAGACGTGCATCTTTCACCTTCTCTAATCAGAGCTGTGCACATTTATTGGTGAAAAAATAGCACCCTTGCAGCAGATGTGTTATTCAATGGCTATAATAGGAGCTGTTTTATTAAAGAAAGACTTATTTATGCCTCATACTTGAGGTATGTTTCCTTAAAAAGAGCTTTTCTGGCACAAAATGTATTGTTTGAACAAATTTAAAACAGAAAATCATGCCTCTTTAAGAAAATTGATTTTAATTTTATTTTTTTATTTTTTTTTTTAAAGATTTTATTTATTTATTCGACAGAGATAGAGACAGCCAGNTCTTTAAAAATTGATTTTAGAAAGTAAGCCATACACAAATCTTTTTAATAACTAAAAAATATTAACCTTAAATCTCAACTTTAGTTCTACCGAAACCACCTGAGGACAAAAATAATTTGATTCAGCTATCGTTTACTGAAGATGGGTTACGTACAAGACACTGTGCTAGGTCACCAGAGGGCAAAGTTCGGCCTCTGCATTTTTTCCCCCTTCATTTGTGTGTCTCTCAGTCAACATTTCATCCTTTGTGGGGCCCGCAGGACCTCCTGGCTCCCAACATTTCCCACTTTGGTCTCTATGTGGATGTACCTTCCTTCTTTGTGCTGCAGACCTTTCCAATTTCTATTCCCCATTGAATTGTTACAATTGTTAGTGTCAGCTGCCACGACCCAACTTTTCAAACATAATCTGAAAAACTAAGCCACGCTGAAGTGTTAATGGGTGATGTTGCTCCAAGCTAACGTATTTCAGCAGTGAGACAGAAAATATTACACTTTAACACACACACACACACACACACACACACACACACTGGCACAATAGTGAGAGCTTTGAATGGTGGATGGGAGACAGAATCGGAGAGAAGAGTCACTGGGCAGCCTTCATCTCACACTACATGTGATGTTTGTAAGGTAATCCGCCCTTGTTGTTGCATAATCATTATCGGAATTACTCATAAACAGACGTTACCACACTATATGTTCACATATCTTTATAGGTTTTTCTTTGCTTTTAGCAAGCTGAAAATGTGGAGGACTAAACATAGGGCCAATCCAAGCCCAGGCCTATGGACTCCATAATCAATTACAGGTGTTATGCCCAGAGGGGACATGAAAACTTGATTTACCTAAATACATTTCATTGTCAAATCTCAATCAAGTCAAGAGCTTCTGAGTTCACATACCTCTAGCAGCAGCACAACAACCATAAGTGGAAAATTTTAATTTGACATTTGCTTTGGAAGAACGTATTTTCTGAAATCATTAACCACCAAGAAAAGTCTCACAACGCACAGTGTTTAGTTGTTCATTGTAGTTGTCTTCTGATTGTGAGTATAAAATATCCCCATTGTAATATTTCTCACTGATCCACAAACTTAGTTATCATCGTGCCAGTCTACATTCCCATGAACACAATGAGGCCAAAGTATCTAGCTGAAACTCAGGCAACAGAGGTTTTGCCTTTTCCCTGGATAGCAGAGATCCTGAAAGAGCCTGGTCACTGCACAGCACCTTGGGAATAGTCCACACAGCTTTTCCCATTACTCGGTTTCCTCAGCTTTAGTACTTGTTGGTTTCATTCACGTTCTTATTTCTGCTACTCTGGTTCAGTGAGGGTCTAGGGAATAATTGAAACTGAAGGCACTTTTATCATCTAGTCAAAATTTCTTTAGCAGTGGTACTCATTCTTCAAACAAATGTATGAAATCTCAGTATATTTCTCTCTTCCTAAGGAAGCTTTTGAAGCCCTTGGGCTCCCTTTGCTCACACAGCATGCTCCTCGCCACCCATTCCCCAAAACTTCCCGGAACACCTCTCAGGAACTCTCAGGGCCTAAAGTGGCAGAGTTTGAAAACTACTGAACTAATCTAGCTCTTTACAGTGCACGGATCAGAGAACCGGCGCCAGTGAGAACATGATGAAGGGTACACAGCCTGTTAGGGGCAGACAGGACCTGTTTCAAGGTCTTGATTCCAGGCCGTGGATTCTTTCCAAGCTTTCAAAACATGCTCCACAGTGGTGCCTCAGGGGGTCTCCGTCGGAGTCCGAGGGAGGGGGAGCAGGGGGTGTTCTGGGCGCCACCACTTTGAACCAGAGCACCTGCACTTTAAGTGTTCTAAAGTATTCCATGTTGTTTGAAGGAAGGGCTCAGCAATTAGAAACTGGCTTGAGAGGCACACCACGTGCCCAATGTTATTATCTGAAGTTCTTTGCTTGTGAAAAGTCAAAGTAGTAATAACAATAATGTGACTGGTATATATTTATATATATAAACCATTTATATATGCTTTACATGCATGTATATACAGACATATATTTATATATATGCATTTAAATACACACACATATGTATATACACACATATATACCATGTATATATACACACATATATAGTTGGTTATTATTATTATTATTATAACACCTATTAAGAAATGAAATCTACTCTTTGCTAGGTACTATTGTAAGGGCTCTAAATACATTAGTTTGATTAATCTTGACAACAACTCTACAAAGTAGATACTATTATTCCCATTTTTCTGGGACACAGAATTATTGTGTGATTTGCCTAATGTCACATAACTGATTAAACTCAGGCAGTCTGAGTGTAGGGTCCTTGCTTTTAACCATTACATTAAATTGTCATTGATCTGGTTCAAAGATTTGAAGGTAGCTTTCACTCTCTCTTCAGAGGGAAAGCCTCCTTTGAGGGCCTGATCCTAACATTCATGTGGCCTATGGCTTGTGCTCTCCACTCCAATCCTTTAGTTCATAGCTAAGCCCTTTTATTTAATCTCCTTTTGGACAAACATCTTTTCTGTTTCCAGTTGGAAATTTGGCCACTTGGCCAGAAACTCCATGGGATTTGCCTTTAAAGATGGCATTTCTCGCTCTTTTAAATTTTAATTCCAGTATAGTTAACATGCAATGTTATACTGGTTTCAGGTGTAAAAATTAGCATTTCTCTTGACTGCCTCTCCCACAGTACTCTGTGAGTCCACTGGCTTCTAATCAGCTCACCAGAGTCCCCTTTCAACTCTGAGTCGCATTTCCTCCAACAGCCCCACCACCCCTCATGTCTGTCCTGATCTCTACCAAAGACAAGAGCACTGGAAGCCAACCTCATCCACACCACTGCCCAAACCCTGGAGGGATACACAGGACACAAACACATGTGGAAGACAATTATCATGTGCATTACTCCTTTATAGACCCTTAAACCCTTTAGATAACATGTTAATATAAAGATGCCTAACCCTTTGGTAGGTGTGTACTTAATCATTTTAAGGGCCTGCAAATTTACATCTTACTTTAGGGAGAAGAAAGAACAGAACCCAGGTGACCAGCAAGAACGCAAGTTCCACTGCTTTGTACCATGAGATGTTGCTCCACAGTCTCAGGGTGCGGCTGATATCAATAATGGCAAGCCTACTCTGAACATATTTAAAACTATGAAATAATTCATGAGTCTACCTACAGAATTATAGCACTTATTTTAAAAATCTATGACTATATATTTACATAATGACAAATAAATATATAAACATAAATTTATATATTTAAACATAAAAATGTATATATTATATACACTCAAAAATTGCTAAAGCACAGTAACTCACTCAAAAATTGCTCTCCAATTTTTAATACACATTCTATTTTTCTTTTCTTATAAAAATAAACAGGTATGGTAGATGGTAACAGGCCTTATTCATTCTCAGAATTTAGTGTAATTTACAACATTCCTTTGGGGGCACGCCTATCAAATTTGTGGTGCTAATAACTATGCTGGCACTACTTTCACTTAATTTTCCCTAAGGAGCAGTAATTTTTCAGAAGAGGTGAGAAAAATCCTCATTATTCCCTGTCCTGAAGAGTAGACCAAATTTCTCAAACAAGTTTCTAGTAAGTACTTATCTACTTGGGAGATACAGATATTTCTAGAGCAAGTTTGCCAACAAAAATCCCTATTAAATAAGTAATTTTAAAATTCTTTTGGGCTGTTATGATCTATAATTTAAAAGCTCTATAGATTCTACCAAATGAGGAAAGTTCCTATGATCACCATATTTGGAGCTTGAAATAGCCATTGTTATGAATCTAAAAGAACATGCCAGATCCTAATTTTAAGTGAACTCCTAGACTAGCTGTGTGCCCCAGCCACTTAAGAATTAGTGTGTATCTTGATGAAGTCCCAATAGTTCATTTTGAGACTCTTCACTCTGGGAAACAAACTGAGGGTTGTGCAAAGGGAGGTGGGTGGAAGGATGGGGTAACAGAATGATGGGGGAATTAAAGAACGCAGGTGATACGATGAGCACTGGGTGTTATATTCAACTAATCAATCACTGAACATTATATCAAAAACTAATGATGTACTATACCTTGGCTAACTGAATTAAAAAAAAAAGAACTAGTGTATATCCAGGGGAGGCACGATGTTGAAGCTCGGTGTGTGGAATCAGAAAGACTAGTGATTAAACGGAATGAGCTGCCACTTACGTGCTACCTCAATTTGCCTAACTTCTTTGATCACTCTAGGATCCAGATTCCCTACATTAAGATAGGGCTAATAATAACAATTATTATTTAAAGGTATTAATATTCACTCTTCAGAAATAGATTTCAAGCTTCTGGAATAGTAGGAATAGTTAATTAAAAAGTAAATATCCCCCATAAGGCACATGTCATAATGACTTCAACATTTGAAGGAATCAAAACTATATACTTTCCAGTTCACAATTCATATCCAATATGCAATATTGCCATCCAGTTTCCAAAAACAGAAGAAAACAGGGGTTTAATATAGTTGTTAAAATGCCTACCCAAGGGTATTATTTCTTTATTTCATGAATCATTTTGCTCACAAATTACTTAAAGAATCATTTTTAAACCTAGAGCAATGTGTTTGACTTCCAGGAGTGGGTTACTTTTCCCACCATTTTCTCCTGCTTTACCAATGACATCTAGGATGTTACTGTCCTTGTCCATTCACAGTTGGAAGGTCATTCATTAACCAGCAATCTGGTGTTAACTACCCACCAGGAAATGTTACCTGGGGCGCCTGGGTGGCTCAGTCGTTAAGCGTCTGCCTTTGGCTCAGGGCGTGATCCCGGCGTTATGGGATCGGGCCCCACATCAGGCTCATCTGCTGGAAGCCTGCTTCTTCCTCTCCCACTTCCCCTGCTTGTGTACCCTCTCTCCCTGGCTGTCTCTCTCTCTGTCAAATAAATTAAAAATCTTTTTTAAAAAAGTTACTAAATACGTGGAACATGGGAAAGGACAGAGGTGGTCTGAATTTGGTAAATGTGACATTCAAAGGAATCAGTTCACTTGAAAAGATTCCTGCCCCCTTTTCATCAGCAAATTACTGTACTTGCTAAGTAGGTTGTGGACACAGCTTGACCCTTATTAAAATAAGAAAAAAATACCAAATTCTTAAAACATATAGAAAGGAGTAATGAATAACTTCAGGGAGAAATTTTTTTATATTAAACTCTCAAATTATGCCAAGGCCATCGCAAAAAGGTAAAAGTCTGTGTATGTTTTCATAATGCTGTTGCTTTTCAAAGTTTTACTGCTCTTTTTTATTTATTTTTATTTTTTAAGAATTTTTTAAAGATTTATTTATTTATTTGAGAGACAGAGAGAGTGCACAGGTATGTGGATGAATGGGGGGGAGGGGCAGAGGGAGAGAACCTTCAAGTAGACCCCCTCCTGAGCCCAGAGCCAGCCTCAGGGCTGGATCCCACAACCCATGAGATCATGAGCTTCGCCAAAACCAAGAGTCATATGCTCAACTGACTGAGCCACCCACATGCCCCTGCTGTCTTTACTATCATTACATCTTTTATTCCTAAGCCATACCATTTTTTCCAACTGTCAGATGTATAAATATTTCCTTCCCCTTAAAACAAGTTTCAGCATTAATGTTCACTATCCAGTAATCACAAGGTCTGTGTGTTCTTAAAGACCACCAAACTCTTAACTATCAAATTTATTAACTATTAACTCTCAAATTTACCCTTCTTCTCCATCTCCATAGCCACTGTTTTAATTCAGGATTTAATAATTTGTCATCTGGTAAACTGCAATACTCTCTTGATCGTAATGCCCCTCCAGATTGACCCTCATGCTCATCCAACTTCCACATTGTGCCAGTTTTCTTGCTAAAATTGCTTGAAATCCTTCTGTGGCTCTCTGTCACTTAAAGGATTCTGTCAAATTCCTTAGAATGGCCTAAAATGTTCTTCAGGATCTGGTCCCTGCCCACGTGTTCAGCCTCATCTTTCACCACGCCTTGCAACTGAGTGGTAGAGTAGTTCCCACAGGTTCTAGAATGGAATGCATGACTTCTCTCATGCCCCCAAGATTCTTCATGTTCTGTCCCCTGTGCATGGAAGTCCTTGCCACAACTTTTATTCTTCCTCTAAAATTTATCCAGGAATCAGCCAGTCAGCTTTCTTCCCCCAGATGAAACTGACTAAAGAGGAAAAGGAGCTAATGTCACCACAGCCTGAAACTTGCAGACCCCCATGGGGCCCTGCATGAGCTGTCCTTCCAAGCTCCCTCTAGCTTGGAGCTTATGCTGGTCCTTCCAGAGCCTAGGGAACATGCTTGTACCTTCATGGCCTTCAGAATGCCTCCTCAGCTACCTGGTGTGTGAGACAATGCAGCCTGGGAAGCAAGAATAACCACCTAAGGCAAGGATGGAATGTACTCCTTGCCCCTGTCTGAACCTGGGGCTGGCACACAGCCTCTTCCCCTAGTGTCCCCATTCCAGACATGTCTAGAAGGTGTTGCCATGGCAGACATCACTAATCAAGCACAGCATTCTTTGTAATGGAACCCAGACACAGCCTACTTCACTACCCGCAATCCTAGACTCTAAGCAGCCCCTGTGTTTATTCAGAGTTAGCACATAAGTAGCCTGCTTAGCATTTCTGGCCTAAGGACACCTCAGGGGTGATGGGACCTGGGCAGAGCCCCAGCACAGACAGCGCACTCAAATGGGAGGACCCAGGTCCATATGCTGGAGAGCCACGATCTCTTTGGGGACCTACATGTACCTACCTGATGAAGATCAAACTGCATATACTATTGGGAGAAAGTCTCTACTGACCTAGGTACTGAAAGAATAACAAAGTCAAAAGAGAAAAACTGAGTGTTGGGTTTGGGGCTGTCACATGTGAACAGAATAAAACAAAAAATAATTATTAGCTAGAAGTCTGAGCGTCATAAAAAAAAGGATACTTTTATCTCTTTAAGGAGAGAAGTCATTGGCCTATAGTTAGACTTCTGGGATGAATTACAAGTACTGATTTAGAAGCATAAAATACTCTTCCAGAAAATTTAGCAGAAAGCATTGAAAAGAAAGTTTATTGTTTGTAACAGGA
>NC_048218.1:128024577-128027513 GCF_002007445.2 Ailuropoda melanoleuca | reverse complement strand
GCGCACTCAAATGGGAGGACCCAGGTCCATATGCTGGAGAGCCACGATCTCTTTGGGGACCTACATGTACCTACCTGATGAAGATCAAACTGCATATACTATTGGGAGAAAGTCTCTACTGACCTAGGTACTGAAAGAATAACAAAGTCAAAAGAGAAAAACCGAGTGTTGGGTTTGGGGCTGTCACATGTGAACAGAATAAAACAAAAAATAATTATTAACTAGAAGTCTGAGCGTCATAAAAAAAAAAGGATACTTTTATCTCTTTAAGGAGAGAAGTCATTGGCCTATAGTTAGACTTCTGGGATGAATTACAAGTACTGATTTAGAAGCATAAAATACTCTTCCAGAAAATTTAGCAGAAAGCATTGAAAAGAAAGTTTATTGTTTGTAACAGGAGTTTAATCTCCACTAAAAAGTGAGCAAGGTATCACTGAAAAAGATGCCATGAGTGATCTTCCTTACCCAATTCAGAGACTTTCAGAGGTCTTTGGCATATTGAATTAGTAATGGAAATTTTCCAAAGGATAACTCCAACTTGGAATGTAATTTGAAGGTTCGTGGGGGGAAAAAAGAGAAAAGAAAGGAAAGCAAGGAAAAGAAAAAAGAAAATGAAAAAAGAAAAAAGTCTGTGCTTACAAGAAAAAAGCTGGTTTCTGGACAACTATCATTAGATCCAGCCCATGCAGAAAAAATTTCTCCCAAAAGGATATTTATGGTACAGATTTTTATACTCTTTGTGTTTATACATAGTAGTTTTTATATGTGTTTTTATATGTGTTCTATTGCTATAATTAATTTTGATATTTTAGTGTGTGAAAAGAGATTTCAGGAATGGAAACCCAACTAATAACTTATGGATCTGACTGGAGATAGTTTGACTTGAGACCAGGCCCAAAACCATAACTCCATTTCCTCTTTTCTGAAATGGATCATTTCTCCACAACAATTTTATGTTTGTGATTTCTGGGAGTGTCCTACTATAAACGTCAAAAGAAATTCACCAGCTTCCCAGAAGAGATGTGGGTCATGATGTGTGACCACTATTGCCTGCATATGTGGAAATCTGGCAATGCATAGATAGTCTACATTCATCTGGCCATCAAGCTGAAGCTGAAGCAGGGGTCAGAAAACATGATCCAGACATACAGGAATGGTTGCACCAAGGACCAGAAGCTGCTGCTGGAGGTCCAGCAGTACTGTAGGACAGTAAGACCAAGGTTGACATCATCTGCATGCAGCTCCACCAGGCACTGTAGGCAGGCCAGCTGGAGAGCCAGACAATCACAGACGAGGCCCAAGGGAGTCCAGACCTGGGGGCCAAGGAGCTGCACATTCAGGAGCCGGGCACCACTTCTGAGTGGAGCACGTGGTGGCTGAGGGTACCAAGAATCACCCATGATACTGTACACATTCAACAAAATGTAGCTGGTACTCTGATTCTTACTTAGTGTTTTCAGTAATTGCTATGTGATACTGCATTGCTATAATCATTTTGGTGAAAAAGCACTGATAGTTGCAGGATATATAACACTAAAGAGAGGCAAACATTTATCACTGGCAGAGTTTTATCTTTCTTTGTTTAATAAATCAACAACAAAGTGGATCCAGGGAGGGAAGACACCTTCAAGCAGATGAGATCATGTTTTGTTTTGTCAATGTGCAAAGGATTGCTCTCATTAACTATTAAAAGAAGCAGAAATGCCACATTTCTCAAGAGCGATCAGAGAATTTTAGAATAAGGGAAAGCTGATTGGACTGATTCATGTACCCAGGCACCAAATATCTGTCCAAAGCTCCCAACTCACATGCTAGGTTTCTAAAACTGAAAGGAGGAGTGCTATATGCCAAGATAAAGGACTTTTTATTGTCTAATTTCTAAATAGCTTCATATGAGCTTTATCAGCAATTTGCCTAGTTCAGAAAACCACAAGTAATAGATCTCTCATTATAAACAACAAAAACCATGTACAATTTTTGTTATTAAAAAGGCTGTGTTATCTCTACCTCCACTAAATAATTCAACAAGCCCTTAAGGATTATGAATCTGATGAGGTGCCAAGATATTAGCCTGCTCCAGGTGCTCACATTTCTTAGTCTGGCCCTGTTGACAGAGGATAGGTGCTCAGCAAATATTTTTTTTGGTTAATTTGAACTGTGTCTTCTAAATGAGGCAATATGATCCCTAGACATAGGGATTTTTATCTATTTTTTTCCTATATTGGTACTCAGCACTTGACATAGAGTAGCCTTGCAGTAACTGTTTGTGGAATACATGAATGACTAGTCTGTGTTATGCTTACTATATAAATGTTAAATGCTTCAATAACTAACTGGTAAATTCTCACATAAGAAACACATAAGAAAAAGATGATTAGGTGGTTAATAAATGGTCACAATAAACTTTAATATAGGTAAGATTTAGCTCAGAAATCAAATCAGGTAACAGTAAGAACAATAAAAGTTATAAGCCAATGCATCTGATTGACCACTGCAAAATGTTTTCACCATTTAACATCTTCCAGAGTTTTCTGAAACCACCCGTATTCCAGAAATGCCTTCCAAAACCTCGCAATAAAAATAGCTTTCATACCACCTTTTTAAATCACTAAAATTTATCAAAGAAATGTACTCTAGTGGCTCTGCTGTTTTAAACACCTTTTAACCAAGTAAGCCTTGTATTAATTTGACTCAGAGGTATCCTTAGGCAAGACAAAGACAAAACTGGTAAAACAGTTTATCAATTCCAAAGAACACCTTAGTAAAAATTATGTTATTCACTGGATAATGGATAACTGGATAGTGAATTAAAGAGTCTGCATATTTGTGAAAACTAATGCAAAGTATTTAGGTGCCACCTCTGAGCAGCCTAATAGAAAGAATATATGTTTCAGATACAAAAGAAAGGAGGTCGCAAAAAAAAAAAAAAAAAAAAA
>NC_048218.1:128024005-128024571 GCF_002007445.2 Ailuropoda melanoleuca | reverse complement strand
AAAAAAAAAAAAAAAAAAAAAGGATGGAGGTTACATGCTAGGTCTGGCACTCATTCTCTCCATAACTTAGGCCATATCATTGTATGTCTCATTTTCTTAATCTATAAAATAACTTGATTGCCTTGGGTACTTTCTAACAGTAAATCTGGAATGAGAACAAACATTTTGTGTTTGTACCATAGCTCAATGGTTTATGTTGACCTTAGGTACTTATTTTTCAAAAGAGGACTTTAAAATTTGCACTATTTTTCAGGGCTGTGTTGAAAATAGGGTTCAACTCCATAAAAAGATTGGAAAACAATGAGAAGAATTATAATGATGATGTTCTAACTGGTCATTTCAGAAAATATTGGCACAAACATGAAAGGGAATTTTTTAAAAAAATCCCTCCACTCACCACTTTTATTCAACACAGTACTAGAAGTCCTAGCCACAGCAATCAGACAAGAAAAAGAAATAAGAGGCATTCATACTGGTAAAGAATAAGTTACACTCTGGGGCGCCTGGGTGGCACAGCGGTTAAGCATCTGCCTTCGGCCCAGGGCGTGATCCCGGCGTTATGGGAT
>NC_048218.1:127996252-128023905 GCF_002007445.2 Ailuropoda melanoleuca | reverse complement strand
GCCTGCCTCACTCTCCTCCCCTCTCATGCTCTCCCTCTCAAATAAAAACAACAATAACAACAACAACAACAAAAAATACCAACAGCATTTTTCACAAAACTAGATCAAATAATACTAAAATTTGTATGGAACCACCAAAGAGCCCAAACAGCCAAAGCAATCTTGAAAAAGAAGAACAAAACTGAAGGTATCACAATCCCAGATTTCAAGATAAACTACAAAGCTGTAGCAATCAAAACAATATGGTACTAGCACAAAAACAGACACATAGATCAATGGAACAGAATAGAGACCCCAAAATAACCCACATTTACAGGTCAATTAATCTATGGCAAAAGAGTGCTTGCTTTGGCAGCACATACACTAATCTATGTCAAAGAAGGCAAGAATACACAATGAGGAAAAGACAGTCTTTTCAATAAACGGTTCTGGAAAAACTGGACAGATAGTTACATACAAAGGAATGAAGCTGGACTACTTTCTAACACCATACACAAAAATAATCAAAATGGATTAAAGACCTAAACACGAGCCCTGAAACCATAAAAATCCTAGAAGAGAACACAGACAGTAATGTCTCTGACATCAGCCATAGCGATATTTTTCTAGATATGTTTCCTAAGGTAAGGAAAACAAAAGCAAAAACAAACTACTGGGACATATCAAAATAAAAAGCTTTTGCATAGCAAAGGAAATCATCAAGAAAACAAAAAGACAACCTTGTCTTTTTGAGAAGATACTTGCAAATGATATATCCAATAAGGGGTTACTATCCAAAAATATAAAGAACTGATACAACTGAATACCAAACAAATAATCTCATTTAAAAATGGGCAGGGGCGCCTAGGTGGCTCAGGCGTTAAGCATCTGCCTTCCGCTCAGGGTGTGATCCCAGGATCCTGGGATAGAGCCCTGTATCAGGCTCTCTGCTCTGCTGGGAGCCTGCTTTTTCCTCTCCCACTCCTCCTGCTTGTGTTTCCTCTCTTGGTGGCTGTCTCTCTCTCTGTCAAGTAAATAAATAAAATCTTTAAAAAAAATAAAAATAAAAAATAAAAATGGGCAAAGGACCTGAATAGATACTTTTCCAAAGAAGACCAATGGTCAACAGACACATGAAAAGATGCTCAACATCACTCATCATCAGGGAAATGCAAATCAAAATCACAATGAGATTTTACCTCACACCTGTTAGAATGGCTAAAATCGAGAAGACAAGAAACAAGTATTGGTGAGGATGTGGAGGAAAAGGAACCCTTGTGCCTTGTTGGTGGGAATGTGAATTAGTGTAGCCACTGTGGAAAACAGTTTGGAGGTTCCTCAAAAAATTAAAAATAGAAATACCATGTCCAATAATTCCACTATTGGGTATTTACCCAGGGAAAATAGAAATACTAACTCAAAAAGATAATATGCACCCTTATGTTTATGGCAGCATTATTTACAATAGCTAAGACATGGAAGCAACCTAGGTGTCCATCAATAGATGAATGGATAAGGAAAATGCGGTATATGTATACAATGGAATATTATACAGCCATAAAGAATGAGATTATGTCATTTGCAACAGCATGGATAGACTTAGAGGGTTTTATGTTAAGTGAAATAAGTCAGACTAAGAAAGACAAATACCATACAATTCCACTCATAAATGGAATCTAAAAAAAAATGAATAAACAAACAAAAAACAGAATCAGAACTATAAATACAGAGAACAAACTGATGGTTGCCAGTGAGGAATTGGGCAAAATGGGTGAGGGGGAAAGGGAAATACGGGACTCTGGTTATGGAATGAGTAAGTCACATGAATAAAAAGCAGAACATATGGAATATAGTCAGTGATATTGTAATAGTGATGTAATGGGACAGATGGTATCTCTACTTCTGGTGAACATAGCATAATGTATAAACTTGTCAAATCACTAAGCTGTACACCTGAAACTAATGTAACTGTGTGTGCCAACTATACTAAAAAAAAAAATCTCAAAATATTTAGGATGAAAATTCACCCCCTTACCCTCAAAAAATAAGACTACAAACTCTAAAATGTTTTATGACTGTGACAAAGCTGATGAAAGCTCTAATAAAGGACAGGATATCTAACCTAGTTAATTAATCATAAAAAATTAGGACAGTATTAGTATATTCTTGTAAAACAATCTGCAGAAGTATATACAAGGGTTACTTTGGAGAAAACAAGTTTTTAATTATTTTTTCTGTTACAGAAATAATGTATTATGAGAATTTAAAAATATACAAAAGGATTAGTGTGAAAATAAAATTACTCATATTCATATCCAGGAGAGATAATCATTATTAACACTTTAGCAAACTATATTCTAGCTTTTTAAATTAATTCATGAATATAAAGTTTCTAGAAAATTATTTGCCTAGGGGTGCCTGGGTGTCTTCGTCTGTTAAGCATCTGCTCTGGGCTCAGGTCAAGATCTCAGGGTCCTGGGATCAAGTACCACGTCAGGCTCCTTGCTCAGCAGGGAAACTGCTTGTCCCTCTGCCTCTGTTCTTCCCCCTGCATATGCTCGCTCCCAAATAAATAAATAAAATCTTTAAACAAAAAGAAACTCACCTACAAAGCAGGTTTCTATTCCTTTATATTCAATATTTATTATAAATAGTTCCTACATCATTAAATATTTTTAGAACAAGATTGTAAAAAGGTAAATAATGTTCCAGTGTATAACTACAGCATAGTTTCTTTAAACTATTATACTGCTGTTGGAATTGTATTTGTTTCTATTTTTTAAATATTTTAAATAATGAAGTATATAAATCTCTGACCATTTCTTTAATTTTTTCCCAGCTTTACTGAGATATAACTGACACATAACACTGCATAAATTTAAGGTGTACAACATGTTGATTTGAAACATTTATACATTGCAAAATGATTACCATGATAGCATTAGCTAACACCTCCATTCTGTCATATAATTACCATTTCTTTTTTATGGTGAGAACATTTAAGATCTACTCTCTTGGCAACATTCAAGTATATGATACAGTTTTGTTAGCTGTCATTACTATGCTGTACATTAGATCTTCAGAACTGGTTTATTTTATAACTAGAAGTTTGTTTCCTTTGGTCTATATTTCCTCATTTCCTCTACCCGTCGACCTGTGGTAATTACCAGGCCACTCTGTTTCTCTGAGGTAGACGTTTTGTGTATATCTTATATTTTAAGATGGATTTCTAGGACTGGGATAAGGAAATTCAGGGCATAAACATGAAGGCCATAATTCCAAACGGCATATAAAGAAAGGTAGATTTGTCCACCAGTGTACCAGAGAACACCCATCCCACAATACTCCTGGTGGCACTGAGCATTATTAGTCTACAGTTTTCATTCTAAAAGTGTCATGTTACTTTTAATTTCCATCCCACTGATTATTAGTAGTAGGATAATTTGGATGTTTGTTGGTTACATTTTTCAGTTTTGGGAATTAACTATTCATGTCCTTGCCCATTTTGTTATGGGTTTTAAAGTTTTTCTAACCAATTCACAAGAACTATTTAAATGCGAAGGCTATTAACTCTTTACTATATATTTCTTACCAATATTTTCTATGCAGTTTATAATTAGTCCTTTACTATATTTATGTTTTTTATTAAAAAAATTTAAATTTTCATGTACTCAAATCTTTCAATCAGTTCCCTTCTGATTTTTTCCAATTTTCCATGCTTGGAAGCTCTTGCCCCTTTTTTAAACTCAGTTAATAGATATGTACATGCATTTTCTCCTGGGATTTTTTTCTATTCATCTGGAATTTATTTTGGCATATGGACAGTCAGTGGAGATTTAAATTTATTTTTCTCATTTATTAAAAAAATTTCCTTACATATTTTATTGAATAATTTTTTATCAACTTTATTATAGAATCTTTCCTATATTATGTTTTCAATATATATCACAGTTATTTCCTGAATTATCTACACATTTCCATTGATGTGAAAGGCTTCAATAAATTTCTACACTAAAAACTTTCCACAATAAACTCAATTATATGGATAGGGTAGTCAGGGAATTGGGAATAATTTTTTTTTTATGATTTCTGACTTTAATAGAAATAAACAGTGCTTATATTAGCCATAATTAAATTATACTCATGAAGTGAAAATGCACAGTGAAACTTTCAAAATCTGTAGATTATGCTTATTTCTACTTGTTAAACATCCACTGACTCAGATAATTTTAGGCAATAATTCCTATGGCAATTTGAGAAGACATACTTATCAGCTGAGCATTTATGTGGGTAAAGTGTAACGAATTTTAGGAATATATAATAATTCTGAGCCTTCTTGTCTGACAATAGTGAAACAAGGGTGCCTGGGTGGTGCAGTCCACCAACTCTTGGTTTTGGCTCAGATCATGATCTTGGGATCATGGGATCAAGTCCTGCTTTGGGCTCTGACTTCAGTGTGGAGTCTGCTTAGGATTCCCTGCCCCTCTCCCCCCCCCTCCTTTCTAGTTCTCCCTCTCAAATAAATAAATATTTTTAAAAAATAATAAATAAATAAATAAATAAATAAAAATACTGAAAGAGAATCTGAAATTAAGATATGAGGTATAATATGGGGGGGCTAAAAACGGGAAGATGGAGAGAACACCTCTGGTATGAAGGGCTGGACTGTCACCCACTTCCTTTGCATTATACGCATTATCAAGAAATTGAAAACCAACAAGCATGAAGAGAAGATCCTAAAAGCTCCCAGGTAAAGAAAATACACTTTCAAAATAAGAATAAAATTGCATCATTTTCATGTTCTCAATTATAGTACGGAAAGCTTTCAAAATTTTCAGAGAGTATTATTTTTAATCTGGAATTCTATTTCTAGCCAATCTATCATCAAATGTAAGGAATCAAACATTGCACTTCCCAGCTATACTCTCTCAGGAAGCAATTGAGAAAGTGCCCTAGGAAAAATAACAGTAAATTAAGAAAGAGAAGAAACAATTAAAAGTGAAAAGTTGTTCAAGAAGGAAGAAATCACAGTACACCATTTGGTTCTGCAGTGAATAATATTTATATATTTATATCATTGATATTTATATCATTGATTGAAATATTTATATCATTGATTGAAACACTGATGACTGATTTTATTTAAAAATGTGATATATTTATATTAAGAGGATATGGGGATGAAGTTGTGTGTCAGAGGTTAATGGCATAATAGAAGTATATCTTCTTCTACCACAATATGAAGACTTGGTTTAATATATTATTAAAAAATATGGATAATGATAGCAGAAGCAGTGGCTAAAATGATGACAATAGCTTACTCTGGGAGTGTTTCTGGAAGGAGCAGAGAGGGAAGCCTTCTTTTTTATTATGAGCCTTTTCTTATTATATAATATTTATTTTTTAATTTATTTTCAAATACTTTATTTGAGAGAGAGAAAGCATGAGTGGGGGGGAGGGGCAGAGGCAGAAGGAGAAGCAGACTCCCTGCTGATCAGGGAGCCTGATGTGGGGCTCAATCCCAGGACCCTGAGATTATGACCCTGAGCCGAAGGCAGATGCTTAATCGACCAAGCCACCCAGGAGCCTCTTATTATATGATATTTAAAACATTTTTTTCAAAAACAGAATTTAATTTAAAAAGAAATGAATATCAAAGGAAAAAGAAGGAAGGACATAATAAAGATTAAGGAAGATACGAATAAAAAAGAGAACAGAAAAATAATAGAGAAAATCAATGAAGCCAAAAGTTGGTTCACTGAAAAGAACAANTGTTCCCTCTCTAGCTGGCTGTCTCTATCTCTGTCGAATAAATAAATAAATAAAATCTTTAAAAAAAATAAAATAAAAAAAAATTTAAAAAAAAGAAATGAATATCAAAGGAAAAAGAAGGAAGGACATAATAAAGATTAAGGAAGATACGAATAAAAAAGAGAACAGAAAAATAATAGANAAAATCAATGAAGCCAAAAGTTGGTTCACTGAAAAGAACAACAAAATTGACAAATCATTTGCTAGACTAAAAGGAAGGAAGGAAGGAAGGAAGAAAGGAAGAAAGAAAGGAAAAGAAAAAATCAATTTACCAAAATCAGGAATGAAATAGGGGACATCTACTATATTAATTTTGCAGAAATAAGAAGGATTTTAAAGAAATACTATGAATAGTTAATACCCACAAACTAGATAACCAAGACGAAATAGACAAATTTCTAGAAAGATATAAAGTACTAAAACTGATTCGATAAGAATTGAAAACCTGAATAGACCTATAACAAGCAAACAGATTGAATTAGTAAAAAAACAACTTGCCACAAAGAAAATCTCAGGTCCAGATGGCTTCAATGGTGAATTCTATAAAATATTTAAAGAAGAATTAACACCAATTCTTCACAAATGCTTCTAAAATATAGATGAGGCAGAGAACATTTTCCAACACTTTCTAGGAGGCCAGCATACCAAAGCTAGGCAAATACATCACAGAAACAAAAACTATACAAATACCACTTAATGAATATAGACTCAAAACCTATCAGCAAAATATTAGCAGATTGGAATCCACCAACATATTAAAAAGATTATTTACTATAACCAAGCAGGATTTAACCCAGAAATGTAAGGTTGGTTCAACATACAAAAATCAATCAATGTAATATACCATGTTAATAGAATACAGGGTGGAAAAAAACACACACGATTATATCATTAGATGCAGTAAGATCATTTGACAGCTTCTAATATCATTTCATAATAAAAACAAAGCCCCTCAACAAACTAGGAATATAAGGAACAACTTCAAACTGATAAATGCCATCTACAAAAAACTGACAACTAAAAGCATACTTATTGGAGAAAATGAAAATTTTCCTTCTAATATTATGAACAAAACAAGAATGCCACTTTTATTCAACGTTGGAGGTTCTAGCCAGGGATATCAGTCAAGAAAAAGAAATACAAGGCATCCATATTGAAAAGGAAGAAGTAAAAAAATCTCTATTTGACACAATAATGGCATAATGACATAATCTTGTGTACAGAAAATATTAAAGAATCTACAAGAAAATTATTAGAGCTAATTAACAAATCCAGCAAGGTTACAGAATAAAAGACCAATATACAAAAATAAGTTGTTTTTCTATACACTATCAATGAATAAGGTGGAAATAAAATTAAGAAAACAATTCCATTCACAATAGCATCAAAAAGAATAAGGTTTTTAGGCATAAAGTTAGCCAAATAAGAGCAAGAATTGTACATGGCAAAATACAAAACACTGTTGAAGAAACTAAAAGAAGTCTAAATAAGTGGAAAGAAATCTCATGTTCATAAGTCAAAAACTTAATATTGTTAAGATGTCAATAATATCAAAATAGACCTACAGATTCAACACAGTACTTATCAAAGTCTTAAGCATTTCCTAGAAATGCACAATCTGATCATAAAATTCAAACAGAAATGAAAGGAGGTAAGGAAGTCAAAATGATCTTGATAATGAATAACAAAGTTGGAGGATTTGTACTTCTTGATATAAACTTAGAATAACTATAAACTTACAGTAATCAAGACTGTGATATTGACAGAACAAACAGATCCGTGGAACAGAACTGAGAGTCCAAAAACAGGCTTTCACATGTGGTCAATTACTTTTTGACAAAGGAGCCAGGACAATTCAATGAGGAAAGAGGTCTTTTCAACAAATGGTGCTCTGACATGTAAAAGAATGAAGATGGGGGTAATTCCCACAATACTCGGTGAGAAGAGGAGCAGCGGCTGCGTGGGCTGTGCCCAGCAGTGTGCCTCTTCCTGCTCTCCACACTGGCCTTGGCTGCTCACTGGCTGTAGAAAATGGTGAAAGAAACCACTTACTATATGACGTTGTGGGGGGTCAAACCCAACGGTCCCCAGGAAGAAGTGGAAAGGCTTACAGGAGACTGGACTTGAAGTACCACCCTGCTAAGAATCCAAATGAAGGAGAGTTTAAACAGATTTTTCAAGCTTATGAAGTACTCTGTGATACAAAGAAAAGGGAATCATATGACAAAGGAGGAGAACAAGCAATTAAAGAAGGTAGAGCTCGGGGTGGCTTTGGCTCCCTGATGGACATCTCTGGTATTTTTGGAGAAGGAGGAAGGTTGCAGAGAGAAAGGAGAGGTAAAAAGGTTGTGCATCAGTTCTCAGTAAGCTTAGGAGACTTATATAATGGTGCAACAAGAAAACTAGCTCTGCAAAAGAATGTGATTCATGACAAATGTGAAGGCCAAGGTGGTAAGGAAGGAGGGGTAGAATGTTGTACCAATTGCCAAGGTACTGGAATGCAAATAAGAATTCATCAGAGAGGACCTGGAACGGTTCTGCAAACTCTGTGTGAATGGGGTTCCAGAGCCATGGGGAACGAATCAGTCCTAAAGATAGATGTAAAAGCTGCAATGGAAGGAAGATAGTTGGAGAGAAGAAGATTCTAGAAGTTCATATTGACGAAGACAGAAAGATGGCCAGAAGATAACATTCCATAGTGAAGGAGACCAACAACCAGGACTGGCTCCCGGAGATATTATCATTGTTCTAGATCAGAAGGACCATGCTGTTTTTACTTGGTGAGGAGAAGACCTTTTCATGTGTATGGACATACAGCTGGTGGAAGCACTGTATGGCTTTCAAAAGCCAACATCTACTCTTGACAACAGAACCATCCTCATCACCTCTCATCCATGTCAGATGGTCAAGCATGGGGATATCAAGTATGTGTTAATGAAGTCATGTCAATTTATCGTAGACCATGTGAAAAGAGTGGCCTAATCATCAAATTTAAGGTAAACTTTCCTGGGAATGGCTGTCTCTCTCGTGATAAACTCTCTTTGCTGGAAGAACTTCTCCCTTAGAGGGAGGAAGTAGAAGAGACTGATGAAATGGACGAGGTAGAGCTGGTGGACTTTGATCCAAATTGGGAAAGATGGCGCCATTACAGTGAAGAAGCATCTGACGATGATGAACATCATCCAGGGGGTGGGGTTCAGCGTCAGACCTCTCAATGGGGCCAGTGAATAACACTGCTGGCATTTCATATGTGGCAGTGAATGAGGGAAGGACCATAATCATAGCTCACTACCTGCTATTGTTTTTGATTTAATATTCAACTACAGTAGTGTTCTAAAAGTTAAATGAAGAATAAACTCAAATAGGAAAGCTCTGACTTTGCCCTCTATGTATCATGACTTTAGTGTGCAAAGTAAGATTAATACTTGTAAAAACTACTTTAAAAAAAATCTCCCCTAGCATTTGTTAGGCCAAGCCCTGTCACTGATTTCAGCTCTAGGTACATGAAACAGCTTAGACTGAAATGCTAGGTGTTACGTATTGACTTCAGTGTATGACCCTTAATTGTTTGTTTGTTATTTAAGTAAGCTCTACACCCAGCATGGGGCTTGAACCCATGACCCTGAGTCACACCCTCCACTGACTGGGCCAGCCAGGTGCCCCTACGACTCTTAATTGTTGAGCTATGAAGTTAAAACTTGTATTTAACTGGCAGTAGATGACGAACTTAATTTGTACAGAAGTGCTGGTCTGCAGTTATATTAAGTGGGATTCATTGTGATGCCTCTGCAGTCATTCTCTTGCCTCACCTTTTACTTGGAGATGGACTGGCCTGTGGTAACAGTGATAGGATACCTTTCTGAAGACGTTTAGCATGATATGCTGCTGCTTGAGGGCTTGCACTTGTAGAACTGCATTCCCTTCTGCTGTGTTTTCTCTTTTCTTTTTTTTTTTTAAAGACTATTTATTTATTTGACAGGGAGAGAGAGAGAGAGAGCACAAGCAGGAGGAGCTCCCCCACTGAGCAGGGAGCCTGATGTGGGGCACCATCCCAGGACCCTGGAATCATGACCTGAGCCGAAGGCAGATGCTTAACTGACTGAGCCACCCAGGTGTCCCTATCTTTTTCTTTTTAATGTGTGTGTGTGTGTATCCCGCTTACCTTTTTTTTTTTTCCCTTCTGTTTGGACCACAATAAGCTTCAGGGTAGTGACTTTGGAAGCAGGGTAACTTAGAGTGAAGAGACATGGAGAAGTAATTTGTATGTATGAGATGGAAAGGTATTTTTTAGGTATGTTATAGGCTTACTTCCATTTTATTTATGCTCTGAAGTAACTAGAATTTAATGTTGGTAGGATAACAAATTATGATGAATAGCTTTAACTGTATGTTTAAAAGTCATGTTCACAAGCTTAAAATCTGGATATCAGAATTAAGAAATTCTTGAAATGTATAAGTGTCTCCTTAATATACTAATTACAAAGCATAAAAACAAAAAAGAATGAAGTTGGACCCCTACTTCACACCAAATACAAAAATTAATTTGACATGGAACACAGACCAAAATGTAATAACTAAAATTATAAAACTCTTAAAAGATAAGAGGTAAATCTTCATGACCTTGTGTTTGGCAATGCTTTCTTAAACACAACATGAAAAACACAAGCAAAAAAAGAAAAATAAACTAGACTTTAAAATATTAAAATTTTTGTGAAACAAAGGATACTATCAATAAAGTAAAAACCCATAGAATGGGAGAAAATATTTGCAAATCGTGTATCTGATAAGAGACTTGCATCCAGTATGTGTATATGTATATATGTTTGTATGTACATATATACATATATATCTCATATATAAAAATCAAAACAATAAAAGATAAATAACCCAATTTAAAAATGGACAAAGGATTTGAATAAACATTTATCCAGAGAAGACATATGAATAGCAGATAAGCACATGGAAAGATGCTCGACATCATCCCTTATTTGGGAAATACAAATAAAACTCACAGTGAGATATTACTAGACTTATACCAGGAGGCTAAAACAAAAAGATAGAAATAATAAGTGTTGATGAAGATGTGGAGAAACTGAAAACTCAGATATTCCTGGTGAGATGTAAAAGGCTGTAGCCAGTTTGGAAAATCAGGCAATTCCTCAAAATGTTCAACATCGAGTTACTGAATGACCTAACGACTCCATTTCTAAATGTAAACCCAAGAGATTTTAAAACAAAAGTTCACACACATACACGAAATGTATACAAATGGTCCTAAGAGCATTATTCGTAATAGGCCAAAGTGGAAACAGCCCCAAACATCCATCAGACGATTGATGCCTAAATTAAAACATGGTACATCCATACATGGGAGTATCATTCAGCCATAAATAGGGATGAAGTACTGTTCACGCTACTCATGTGGACCTTTCAAGGATGAACCTTGAAAACAAGCTAACTTTAAAAAGTCAGCCATTAAGAGGCTACATGTTGTATGATTCCATTTGACACGTCCAGAATAGGCAAATCCATAGAGATAGGAAGTTGATGGGTGGCTGTCAGAGGATGGGGAAATGGGGACTAATTGCTCATGTGTGCAAGGTGTCCTTTGGGGGTGATGAAAATGTTCTGAAATTTTTGAGGATGATTGTACAACCCTGAATTATACTAAAAAACACTTAAATTGTATACTTTAAAGGGGTGAATTCATATGACATGTGAATTATACCTCAATGAAGCTGCTATTAAAAAATAAAATTGAAATATATTCTAGAAGGCTGTAGATAAGCTAATAGTATATAGATATACAATCATTATTAAGGATGGTCAGGAATGTTTGGGGGTTATCTCTGTCTTCTTTCAAATGATGCTATAATGGACAGAAAGAAGTGCTTTGTTGCTCGAAACATACAGAGAAAGAGCTAATTTAGTATTTCTTTAATGCTGCCATCCTTCAATGCTTCATTAAGAAGAATTGTAGTAGGTGGCCCAAGGAAACTATAAAGCCTCAAACTGCAACCAAATTTCAATTAAACCAAAGTTCAATTTCTGCATATTATATGCAACTCTGAGCCCAGGGAGTGAATAATCTTTCTTTTGCAACGTATAAGTAGTGCTTCTCTTACCTGCCTCAGGACACATTTAGATGAAAGAAAACACATTAAATTATTGATGTAATGATTAATTGAAAGTCCCCTTAAATTATCTAGCATATTTATAGCAACGTCCTTTGGCCCTGTGCAGGCAAAACTACAACTCTTACAAGTATGTTCAAAATCAGTGATGTGTACCTTTCTTTCTTCTTCTTTTTTTAAGATGAATTACAGTATTGAAGGAAGCAGAATGAATGCTTAGCATGTTACCTGGATAAAGGCTGACTTTTTCTGTGCCTCCTCACATAGAACTACACTCCTTTCACTCAATACAGAACCATATTTAGACTGAATCTCCTTAGTGTTTCAAGTAAATTCCAGTGCTGCCCGTGGTGCTAGACAGAGGGTCCAGGTGGGATTTCTGGTGATATCATCAGTTCTGTCACTAGCGAGTCTGATCTTGGGATACTAACATGTGCAAGAAGAACCACTGACTAGCTTGGTAAAACAGTGGCTCCTGTGAAGCCTATGTAACTCACTGCCAAGGCAGTCCCATCTTCAGGGAACTAAAAGGCGATGGGAGGTAAGAATGGAGTGGCCTGATAACAGGTAGGACAAGTGAACATCTTGCTAGACAGATAATATTTTTATTTTAAGGGTATTTAAAAGGTTGATTCTAAGCCATCTTGACTAGAAATCAATCCACCTAGAAACTGGAAACATAAAAATATACAGCATGCCAGGCGCTAACCCCAATCAATTACTTCAGAATCTTGGTCCAGGGCTTGGGTACACATGATTCTACTTGTAGCCAGACTTAAAAAACTACTGGTCTGAGCAGATACGTAGTTATACGTTCTTCCCTGAGTCTTCACCATCCCTCTTTGTAACTTAATCTACTCCCGTAACAAACACCATCATCAATAAGTTACTTTATTCCTTCTTTCTCCAGCTAAAGACTCTTTAGAAAGAATTAAAATTTATCCCACAGACTCTGGCAAGGGATTGCCCCTCATTTCCCCTTGAATTTTCACTGTCTTTGGTAGATGAGAAACATATGTATATTTAACTCACAACAACAACAGTCAGAGTAATTTTTCAGTGAAGTAGGATTCCCATTAACCTAAAGGGATGCTGGATGAAATGGTACATTTTCAGAGTTGTCTCTGGTACAGTCACTCACAAACTGGTGTGCAGGCAGCATTTCTCAACCTCAGCACCAGGACATTTGAGATGGATAATTCTTTACAATAGGTGGATGTCCTGTGCATCAGAATGTTTAGCCGCATCCCTGGTCTCTAACCTCTAGATGCCAGGTATGACAACAAGAAATGTCTCCAGACATTGTCAAATGTGCCCTGGGAGCAGAGGTAAAATTGCCCCTGGTTGAGAATCTCTGGTGTATAGTTTTGTAAGAACTTAGCCCCATATCAAAATTACAATATTTACACTAAACCTTCTGTTTACCACATTGAATATCGTTCATTTTGACATTTATATGATGAAAAATATTTCAAATTTGGCTCAGGTCTAGGAGCATAATTATATATAATATCTCCTAACGCCAAGTAGCATTTTCTATTGAAGTCAATTTCTACAGCACAGTCATAACTGGCTTCCTGCATTGCTCCAGGCAAAAGAGAAAAATAAGATCTGACACACACACATTCTGCAGTAGATGTCTGTATAAATGGCCCTTGCTGGCTCAAGCTAAGACTCAGTTTTAGGAAAGTTGTTTTGTCTGATTCACATTTTCTGTGAGTTTACTCTTTGACTAACACAGCCCTTAGGGTTGGGGAAATTGAAGTGTCTTGTATTTTTCTTTAGAAGGCCTTTCTTGGAATTTAACATGATATTGTTAGAGAAAACCCAGTATGGATAAGTGGGAGTGAATGAAAATATAAGGTATAAACATCAAAGTTCAAAAAGAGCATACCAGGGATTCCCTAACAGAACAAAGAAGATTAAGCCAATTAATCAGAAAATTAGGTATTTTAGAGTTGAATTACTTGCTTCATGATTTTTCTTTCTACCCTTTGCTGGGAAGACATGAACAAATCATCTAATTTCAGAAACTTAGCTAAAAGAAAGCCTTTATTGCAAACAAAGGCAGAGACAGTGTAGCTGAAAGTAAAAAGTCATGGAAAATGAATATTTTAAAATTCCTTTGGAATTACAAGGCACAGCCCCCTGACTAATAGTACAGAAATGATGGCCCAGGATTACAATTTTTGCCCCAGTAAATACACACTATTTGCATTACATTTGGGATAAAGTAGCAAAAAGAAAGACCATTTTGACACACCTTGGCACTTATAATGTCATTCTTTGCCTTCCTGTGAATATTCCATTTTTGTTCAATGCTAAAGAAATCACATTTTCATTTTTTTGTAGTTCATTATGGCTCATTGCTGTAGCAACTGCCAAACCAGTCAATTTGTATAAATAATAGAACAAGCTTCCATTGTCTCTCATCTGACACAGTGCCAACTAGTCGGTCTACCTTTTCCAAGAGGGAAATCATGTTTTTAAACTCTTTATCTAATTTTAATGTCCCTGGGGTTATACACAGTAAATTCTTTCGGAACCCTGAACTGAGAGTACGTATTCAAGTACTTATTCCTTTAAATTAGGTCATATAAAGACTACTGATTCCCATGTTGCCATTAGATAAAGAACAAAACCCTATGTAAGTATTTGAAAGCCCAAGTGAATTTGTTTTCCTTCTGATTTTTTAAAACAGTGGCACTTCAGTGACCTTGGTTTTTCTAAATTACTCATCTCCCAGCACATCAATTAATGTTTGCCTAATTCAGATTTCTGGAATCAATCATGCTTCCCTGAAGAAGTAAAAATGTCTATGTGCTTCCTGTTTGACAACTTTAACTCTCAGCTTGGTTTTTGTCTTTCAGCAACAGCAGTGAGTAGAAGAAATACAATCTTCTTACTCTGCATATAATTCATAGCACCCCAAATTTACAAAACAGATCACAGCATCCGAAATTTACAAAACAGAAATATTCAGTGGTTAAATAAGGTGAAGGTCTATACGAGTGAGTGGGTACACAGCTATAAGGCCATGCTCACATACCTATAGGGTAGGACCTACGTGCCTAAAATTCTTAGAGATTTATTCCTTTGAATAGTAATTCATCTCTCTTAACGAGCCCTTTTGCTGCTTCAAAAGTGTTATTTGCTGATGATTTTAGATTTACGGAGAAGTTGCCAAGACAGTACAAGAGAGTTTCCATATACCCTTCACTCAACTTCCTCTAATGGTAACTCCTCACATAACCACGGTACATTTGTTAATACTAAAGAATTAACGTTCAGATTTTACCAGTTTTTCTGATGATGTCCTCCCCCCACCCCACAAGTATCCAATCCAGGGCACTACATTACATTTAGTAAGATTCCTTTTATAAACACAAAAATTTCCAGGCAGTGTAATTTATTAAATTACCAACCAACCCTATTATGAACTCATTTATTACATCAATCTTCTTCTGGAAGGAAAAGATAAGGGCAGCATAAAAATCCTGGGCATGTGAGGGAATATAAAGGAATTGTGAAGGGAAGGAAATGCTGCCAAGATAGGAGGTAACAAATCAAAGCCAGAAGACATGCAATTTTGCCTGGGGCAGGCCCTGTGCAGCTACGTGTAATTAGCTTCCTCAATTACTACATCTGACAAACTAATTTTCATCTGAGAGAAAACAACAAATCATTAATTATGGTAATAAGTCACGGATTAAAATCTTTGTGTGTGGATTCTACATGCTCTGTGATCCGTGCCCTTGGTCAGCCGCCATCTTGCTTCCTCAGCCTCTCCAGCACCTGACTCCTGGGAATTCTGTGTGCAGACATCTCCGATGCCCAGCCCTGGACAGCACTACTCACTGACACTGAACCAACTCTGCTAGGGGATATACCTCTTTGTGATGCCTTTAGTGGCGACAGTCTTGTTCTGATAGCTACTTGAAAGCAAAGATGTATTTTTAGAAGAGGCAAAGTATTGTGATAAAGAGCACGGACTTTGTAGTTAAACTTGGGTTCAAATCTTAGCTGTCACTTAATAGTCCTGATCTTAGTCGAATCAAATAACCTCCCCAAGCCTCAGTTCACTCATCTGTAAAACAGGGGCAACAACAGGACCTAGCTATTTTTGATAAGGGGCTTGAATGAGATCATCTCCGTGACTATGTGCTTGACATATTAGTCATCCCTGACACCCATAAGGTCAATCTTATCTTTGTTCTTAAACCAATCCTAGAGTCAGGAAGGACAAAGGACATTGTATCAGTCCTGCCATCCAGGGAAGTTTAGAATTTACCTGCTTCATCTGATGGAGGATCTCGGGGGTCAGCCATGATTCTTGAGAACCTGTGTTGGTTCTATATCTTCTTTACTGCCAGGCCAACCTGGGATCCTTTTCTCACATGAACGTCCCTAAGGCTCTTCTTTTCTCCCTTCCACATTGTTTCAGTGGACTTCAGACTTATACCTAGGCACCTGCTAACAAGACCTCCTGGTTACAAGGCCAAGCACTATTCGAGGCACTCAGGATAAGCATAAAGTAGTGAACAAAAGATGTTTTATGTCCTCAAGAAGTTTACACTATAGTTAGCCACAGCTGGAGTTCTAGATACAAACCACCCTTTCTCTAGGTTGACTGTGTTGGCTGCCCGGATTTGTCACTGGGCTCCAAGTAAGGGAAATTCCAACATCAGTCTTCCTTGGCCTGAAGTGTCTCCTGCCTTGGCCAGAGCCTCTAGCCATTCTCTGCTGTAGGCTCAAGTTTGTGAGCATTGGTGTCAGACCCATCACCTCCTCTCTACTTGCTTTTCACAAGTTGGGGACTGCTGCTGACCACCACGCCTAGTAACAGAGTTGCACTTTACAAGAGCAATAAGAACATCCATGAGGTTATAACCTTACTAGTAATAATAAACTAAAACAGTGTCAGAATTACCTACCTTAGGTAACTGATTTAGAGATTCAAATACTTTGGACTTCCAGGTCTTTTGACACTTGAGTAGGAAACTCATGGGGAATCATACAGCAAGTAATAGTCCTAGTTTCAAATCCTGCATTGTCTATCAATAATATGCATTTTTGTATGTGTAGATCTGGTTAAAACAGAAGCAATCATATTTAGAACAATGGCAAGCTTATATTGTTCCACAAGCTGTGCCTCTGTGGGGAGAGGACCAGTGCTTCTGGAGTACATGCAGCTCCATCTGTATTCCTTCATCACCTATTACACTTACAGTATGAGGCCTGCTTTCAGTTCCTCTGACCACCTAACCATTTCCTACCACAGGACATTTGCATGTGCTGTGCAATTACCTTTAAGGGAATTTTCTTCCACAGACCAACGTATAGTCAACCCTGAGGTCTCATCTTAAATGCCTTCCTCAGAGAGGCTCTTGGTCAGTTCACTGTTTAGATAGAAGGAAAAGTTGTTTGTTCATGAAATTTAAGTAAGAAAACAAAGGTAAGAGCAACAGGAGAGATCAGTAACTTTCACAAATTCAGAAGGAAAAAAGTAAACGAGTTACTATATTCGAAATTTAGCAACAGGTTCTTGAAAAACTTTTTAGAGGGGAAAAAAGAAACAAAAATGATCAAGTGCTAAAAATTACCACTTTCAGTAACAAAATCTAATTAAGACACGATCAAATAAACTGAAATTGATATTTACTTTGCATGATTCTATGCATATATTTCTGAAAGGTATATGAGGGCATTCAAATATGAACTGTACAAAGAGAAATTGCTAGTTAAAGGATAACTACTATAGGCGCCTGGCTGGCTCAGTCGGTAGAGCATGCAACTCTTGATCTCAGGGTTGTGAGTTTGAGCCCCATGTTGGATGTAGAGATTACTTAAAAAAATAAAAAATAAATAAATAAAAAGCTTTTATAAAAAAAAAAGAATTACTATCATAAAACAAATGCCAACCCTTTAATTGGTCTTTTTTTTAATTTGGATTTTCATACATTGAATTTAGTCTGACCAAGGTTCATGAGAGTTTAAATTAATTTAAATACAGGCATGCTATAAAAGTCACATAAATTCAAGATACCCAAATGTGAAATTTTGAAAAGCATTCTGTTTAGTAGCAAAGGATAATATTAGCACTGTGCATTAAATCCCTAGGAAAATAAACAAGGCTTCTAAGTACCAATATAATTACAAGACTCCTTATGAAATCAGAGCGCTGGTTCCATTTATAGACTCGGATTGACTTCAGGGATAGGTATGCAACAACAACTGAAATATCCAAACAGGGATTTTAAAAGTGTACCTTTCGTATAAAGTAAAGATACAAGAACTCCTCCAACGTTGTTTTATTAAAACAAAAACAAAGCCTTGGAAATAACTGCAGTCACAATAGAAAACTATTTTTAAAATGCTAGCATTTTTTATTTTTTAAAAAGATTTTTTATTTATTTATTTGGGGGGGGGAGAAGGAGCAGGGGGGAGAGGCAGAGGGAGAGGGAGCAGCCAACTCCCCGCTGAGCAGGCAGCCCGATGTGGGGCTCGATCCCAGGACCCTGAGAGCATGACCTGAGCCAAAGGCAGACAGTTAACTGGATGAGCCACCCAGATGCCCCTAGCATTTTTAAAAATGACATAAATGAACAGTATTTTTAACTAGATAATATATAATAATCCTATAATGCATTATTTTCATATTTCCAATTAATATGTAGGATGAACATTTCCAGGACCTGTTTCCAAGTGCATTTAAATTTGGCCAAAATGCAATCATTCACACAGATACATAAAAGACAAAGTTTTAAATCTCTCTCATGGGTCAAAAATAAGCTCCCTTTTCCCTAAAACCCTTTCTAGTTTTATGATGGCAATGCTAAAAATAATCCGTATCTTTGTTCCTTCTCAAGCTCACACTTTATAAACACATTCCCATTTGCTGCCTTTCACCTGCCATCTCATTAAGGCATTTATCTTTTGTTCACACTAATGTACTCACAATGATAATGATTAAAACACTCTAATACATCCAGTGCTTTCAAACACATCGTCACTCTTTACTTGTTTAATTAATTGCCTTCACTTAATGCTTCTTCATAGGCTAGGTGTCTTTAATTTACTTAGCATTCTTTCCTTATATAATAAATTCATAGAGGTTGGGAATCACACGATTAACACAGGATTAGATAATAAGACAGCTGACTGGAGGGAGGATAATGGAAAACTTTTGAGACTAACACTATGACTGCCTACCGCTCCAATGGCTGATTCAACAAATACTCTTTGGTACCTTCTAGAAAGTATGAGGCTTTATGTTATGTTCTATGGGGGATAGATGCCCAAACCATGTTATCAAATTTCTTAGAGGTTGCAGTTCGATATCTAGCTTCCAAGGCTAGGAGGAACTTAGAGAAATACAGGATTTTCCAGGCACTTCTGCAAATTATAATGGGTGAAGATCATTATGAGACTTGGTGACAACCTTGGCTCTTACGTTTCCAGAACAACAGAAATTGGCAAGGTTATAGATCTTAGGATGCTGTCATTTTTTTCTTCTGCTCCTCTCCTAGCAACAGATGCAGTTACAGGAAATGCTTAAGAAATTGGGGTTCGTTAGCTATTTTAAAGGTGGAAGCTTTTCTAAGGGTGGAAGTTGCGCCCAAAAATATCTCAAGGCTATGAAAACCACTGAGAATCTTTGAGTTCTGTGTTTAAGATCTTCAAATGATGTATAATCGGAAAGGAGACCTCCATCATATAATTAGCTTCACCTTCACTCCCGCTGAGGGAGACAGAATCTATCACACCCATTTATTTCCCCTTCTTGTAGGGGAAAAAAATTCCTACTGTTGGAATATTTTTAAAGTGTTCATATCTTTATCTTTGAGACTTGTATTTGCTTATTGACAATTTCATAAAAGTTGATTCTGTTTGAAGAGAAAGGTTATTTCAAGGACATATGAGAATTATTCTAAGTTATATCTAATGTAACGAATCATGATTGATAACAAAGCCAAAATATTAATGAGGAGAAATCTCAAATTTCATCTGAAGTTGCTGGACATCTTTTCTATTTCAAACAGGATGACAGTAGATAGTAGTCTGAAAAGAAACCCGTAATTTACGCTCTAAATCTCTGACAAATTAGGAGTAATGTCTGTTACACTATGCAGGTCACAGACTGTCAGGTAAGCATTTCTCACTGTGTGGCAGCGACAATGCATATATTAGCTATGTAAATGTGAGACCTACACACAATTTCCAGGTTAGAATATGTTTAAAGAATATGGTCATAAATAATGCATAGTAATACCAAGCCTGATTTCTGCAATGTCTGGGCATCCACAAATTATTCATAAGGAATAAGAAGCAAATCTTTTAGACAGATCTAATGAACTAATACATGATATCACTAAGAAATGATGTAGACTATAATAATAGGTTATTTCTTGCTAACAAATGAAACTCCTAAGTCTTAAATATTAGTTACAAAAATTAGTCAGGAAACAGCCTGCCCAACTTAGGCAGTGCAGGGTGTATTTCATGATGTATGTTCTTCTCGTTCTTTTATTAAACATCACATCCAGCCAAGATATTTTTAATTTGGGGGAGTGATCATGGATGATCAAGATGAGCAACACTGCTGGTCAAGAGGTCTGGCAGGGACTTGCCTCCCGTGAAAGAATTTAAAAGTGCTACCGAGGTATCTCATACCTATATTCCTTCAGGTTGAGTAAAATAATACCTCAGTGTCAAGAAACAATTCAAAATCTACAAAAAAGAAAACTGGACTCTACTCTCAGTTTTGCCACTAATAGTCTAGGTGGATGAACCCGGGCAGGTCATATAACCTGTCTAAGCACCAGATTCTTCATCTGTAAAAGGGACACAATAGCTGGCCTGTCTATCTCAAGGCTGGGTGAGTATCAATTAAGACAACAGATGCGCAAGTGTTTTGTGAGAGGTAGAAGGCTCAATGCACAGAGAGAATTAAAATCTAATCTCAAGAGCCAATGCTTTTTAAACCAACTTTAGATTCCTGAATGTGCGGGGCACATGAGTGCAATTGAGGGGCGTGTATACCTATGAAAGCACACGAAAGTCTGGTGTTGCCAACTCTCAGATCTGTAAAACTATAAAAGTCCCAAATCCTCCTGAATACTCCAGTCAACTTCCATTTATTCAGATTTTAGTCTAAGAGAAGATTTTAGTCTTCTATTAGCCAATGGTCTGATGATGGTTTGATCTTGGGGGGTGTGAGGTTGTTGACACTTTCCTAGACCACAGGCTCTTTTAACTTATCAAGAGGTGCTTTCACTGGTTACATACCCACTTTAAAAAAAAAGAATAAGCTGGGGCGCCTGGGTGGCACAGTGGTTAGGCGTCTGCCTTCGGCTCCAGGGCGTGATCACGACGTTATGGGATCGAGCCCCACATCAGGCTCCTCCACTAGGAGCCTGCTTCTTCCTCTCCCACTCCCCCTGNTGTGATCACGACGTTATGGGATCGAGCCCCACATCAGGCTCCTCCACTAGAAGCCTGCTTCTTCCTCTCCCACTCCCCCTGCTTGTGTTCCCTCTCTCGCTGGCTGTCTCTATCTCTGTCAAATGAATAAATAAATAAAATCTTAAAAAAAAAAGAATAAGCCAAAATGATTGGTTTATACTTACGGGACATGTGGCATATGGTCACAGGGAGAGCAAGGAGGGTCTAAAAAGGACAATGGAATGCTTTCCCAACAGCCTTTTTTTTTTCATAATAATATTTTTATTATATTATGTTACTCACCATACAGTACATCCCTGGTTTTTGATGTAAAATTCGATGATTCATTAGTTGTGTATAATACCCAGTGCACCATGCAATACGTGCCCTCCCAACAGCCTTTCTTATCAGGTATTCCATGGGAGTGAACACTGACCCACTATGGTTTAAAAAACATTATTATTTTTAGCTAAGTAAAGAAAATATACGGAAGAGAAAATGTAGATTTTGAGTTGCTAAGTAAGGAGGAACCAAGGTTCTATACCTTCAGGGAGTTTTTACCCATCTTAAAAAAAAAAGTCCTACTTATTAATAAGGAATATATATTGTGTATTTTTAGAGAAATTTAAGTAAAATCAAGCTTAATTTTCCAGATGAGAAGGTCACAGTACTATAATATGTATTCAAAAATAGAGAAAAAAACCAAACATTTTCTTAACATCTGAGGTAAGTGCTAGCTAACTGCTCTAACTATAAGTACTGGAGACAGGGAAGAGGAGACTTAATTTAGTCATGGTTAAAGCAATTAGCCTTGGTACTGAGGGGAAATGGAGCTCCCTATAAGTACTTTCTTACAGACAATCATAAAATATAAGTTGCCTCTCTCACATTCTAAAAGAAGAGAAAAAACAAACAGCAAGCTGAGTAACTGTCAGGAGAATCTGAAAAATGGATTTTCTATTTTAAAAAAACAAAACCCAAAAATCAATGCCATCTTTTTCTTGGCCTTAAAAATCAAGTACCACTACAACCAAATCCTTAAGAGTCAGTATAATCTCTTCAGGATAGATGGAGTCAATAAAAGTATCTCCTCCTTAGTATCCTAACATCCAAGCTCATTCATTCACTTAACAAGTATTTCTCAACACCTGCCATGTTACAGGCTCCATGCAAGTGCTGGAGACAAGAAGACAAATAACACACAGCTTTCAAGTGAATGACCACACAGACTAATGGCACAGGAAACACATGAGATGGCAATTGTAATGGAAGGACGTATGTTCAATAGCAGCACAAAAAGAAAGAAAAAGAAAGAAAGAAAGAAAGAAAGAAAGAAAGAAAGAAAGAAAGAAAGAAAGAAAGAAAGAAAAAGAAAAGAAAAAGAAAGAGAGAGGGAGGGAGGGAGGGAGGAAGAAAGGACTTCTAATTCAAATGGGGAGACTGAGAGGCCATATCTGAGCTGAGTTTTCACTGAGAAGTCGTTTAACTGAGAAGTTTAACTGAGAAGTCATCAGGTTTTAAAGTTGGTGGAATGAATGCAAATATCAACTTCCACTCTTTCCTGAAACCTCACTAAAATACAGTAAAGGGTCTTTTAAAAAGGCATAAGCCCAAAGAGCCAAGAGGACAGGAGAAATGACATTGAGATCAAAATCTGGGAAACTGGAAAGCAGATGGGTGAGTCACAACTAACCCAGCACACACGGAAACACTGAGTCCTACGCCAGCAGTAGGGTAGGCTGAGAGAGAGACTTAGAAATTCCAAGTACTGGATGCCTTTTGAAGTGAGGATGACGATGAGACAGAAAACAGAGACTCTTTGTTGAGGTCTATTTAAGAAGCTTTCCTTAAGAGCTCTTCCCCCTAATTCTGTGAAGCTTAGTAAGGCCTTTCTCATAACAGCCAAAGATTGGAGGTTTATTCTCCAGAGACACCAGTCACTTTTGAGAGCAGCACACAAGGAACAAGTGAAAGTTTACAGACTGAATGAGCCACCCCAAACTTTCTTTCTACTCTTGGATCCTATAAATCTGGAAACTAGGTTTCCACCCTCCATCAGGATATTGGAAAATGCTTTTTGGAGACTCTATCTTGCCTAAGGGAAAAACCTAAAGATACTAAAATCTTTGACCTTGCAGGGAATCAATCAAATCAGATCAACCTACAGTGAAGCCAATCACCACCCTCTTTCATTACCCCCTCACTTCCCCTACTAGACATCCAGGTGGCTTTGCAGGATACTACAGAAAAAGATTGCGACTTTTGAGGAAATTCTCTGTTAAGAAAGAGAGAGCAAAACAAATAGGCAAGAAAAAAATAAAGAAAACAGAGATTATACAGAGATACAAAGAAAAAATGGTGCTGTTAAAATATTTCTATTAAAAAAGGACTATCCAAAAGGAAAAAATGTATTAGAAATTTGAAATGTTATAACAGAGCTGAAAGACAATACAGGATTTGGAAGATAAAGCTGAGGAAATCATTCAAAAGGTAGAGCAAAAAGACAGAGACTATAGGAGCAAAAAGAAAAAGAAAACTAGAGGGTCTTATTCAGAGTATCTAATGTCATGATGGAGGCATTTCAGAATGAGAATAGAGAAAATGATGGGAATGGGAAAAATCCTCAGTGAAATAATTCAATATAATTTCCTAGACCTAAAGAACATGAGTTTATAGACAGAGGATCCCAGTGAGTTTCTAGGACAGCAGATAAAACAGAACCATAACAATATGTATCATTGCAAAATTCCACAAACGCTACAAATTTATACAGAACAAAAGTTTTCCTAGGAAGTGTCAAGAATATAAATGACTTTGGTCCTATCAAGCTATTCTGGAGGCTGGAAGGCACTGGAGTATGGCCTTCCAATTCCAACTTAGAATTCTACACACAGTCAACCTATTAATCAAGACATTTTCAGACCAATAAAGTCTAAAAACTTTTTTTTCCACTCAGAAAGGTACCAGAGGATGTTGACTTTCAAACAGCAGCAGCAACAATGCCAAATACAGGGGTGTGGTTGCAGGGACTACATTAAACAAAAGGAATATGTAAACTAAAGGAAACTGGAGATCCAAAGCAGGAGCAAGGGAGAGGGAAATCCCAGCGTACCAGCCACGCAGCAGGCCTGGGCAACAGGCAGTCCGGATTCCAATAGGCCAGAGGGCGCCAGGAACATTTCCTTCAAGAGGTTCAAACAGATGGAAAACTTAGTGGGTTTGAATGTGTGAAGAGAAAGTTTACACAAGTAGGGAAGAAACACATACTTAGAAAATAAAACAAATGAAAAAACAAGGAAATTATTAATTCCCGGGAAAACAAAAAGCCCAGAAAAGAAAAGAAAAAACAGTGCCATGTATGACTCAGCTGTGAATGGAAATGACGTAATCAATATTATACAGTGTTAAAATTGTCCAACCAAAATCACAAAAATAACGGTCTAGCCTTCCATTCGGGAAACTCAATAGATAATGCCTAAAATAGGAAAACCAAGATCGGGCAAAATAAGCACGATATATAGAGAGCCGGTGGAACATTCTGAAAGAATCAGCTAACAGAGGAGCCCCGTTGTGAGGACGAACAGCAGAAACACAGCAGGTGATGTGCGACATTCATGAATTCTTGGATGAGCAAAAACAGACTTATATTTTTTTAAGACACTGAAAGTCAGGTTTTCTCTTGTGTGTAGGTAGAACCTATTCCTAAGTGATACAAATTCTAGGAAGCAGACCTTCCAGTTGATACTGTTTACAGAAATGCTCTTCTTTTAGTAAATTCTTAATCTCACCATTTATACGAAAAGGAACTACTTTGATTATCCTGCTGTTACCAACCACCCTCCTCCCGTGATTTTCCCCTTCCGAGGCACCCTATTCCCCAACACTGCTTGTGTGCTTTCTTTCCCCTCTGCTGACATGCCTGGGGTGTCATCTGCTCTCACGCATGCATGTACTCTGCCCTTTGCCCCGAGTGTTATGAAATCAATTACTTATTACACTACTAAGTAATGTCATTTCCTCTCATCCTTTTGTCACTCAGGCCTCAAAAGCAATAGCTCATCCATCTCCTTTTCAAGCAAGGTCCAACTAAGTAGGTCTTAAAATCATCAGGACCTCAAGCTAGGTCTAATCAACTGGAACCAGAGGAAGGAGGAAAAGACATTTGTGTCAGTTTCTTGCATATGCTAGAATTATTTTCTTTGGCAGAAACATGTCACATTCTTTCTTTGTGACAGTCAGCAGAGCCGATCACAGGGCTACACAGCGGGCTGGTGACGAGGCTCGACAACCTGGCAATCTCACCATTATCCCAGAGCCCTGGTCGCAACACTGCTGGAGCCAGATTACCCTTCTCACCAGGAGAAACACTCACATCTTCTGCATGGATTACACCGCGCTCACACTGGTTCAAAGAATCATTATCAGTCATTGTAGCAATAGTAACAACAATACCAGCAAAATTCTTTAGGACAGTTAAAGTTTCCTTTCTAGAAAACCCATATATAAATATACCTTGAATTCTATTTTGTGGAATTGTTTGCTTCTAAACAAGCAAGAGACTGACTTTCCTTGTTGTATATTAAGTTGTCATATTTCCCCTTTCTTGGACTGGACTAATAAGCAAAGATAACCAAGCCCATTCTCCCAAAGTTAATTGAGCATTTTTTAAGTTATTAACTGAAAGAAAATTTTAAGGTTTAAAATAAAAACTATTTTGACTCAGCATTAATGTCCACTTCTTCTATTTTTTAAGACCTTATGCCTAAAAACGATTTAAAAAATAAATTATAGATATTAATTCATCTTTAACTACTTAAAGAATGTACAAGGATTTCAAACTCGAAGTAACGGTTCTTTCCTTATACCTCTCTCAGTATTACTCTCTAAAATATATCCCGCTTGTGGGGCAACAATAGAAACCAATCATACCTAAATAAAAATAAATTGCATTTATCTGAAAAATGGTTTAGTGTAGAGCAACCTATTATTTTTACCTGGTATATAAAGTCATACGGAAGGGCCTGGGTTTAATCACAAGAGGTACTGTAAAACACATTTGTGACATCCTCTAACCTAACTCACTCCTCCATGAGAGATTGGTACATCTTATGAATTAAACATAAGTCCTGATTTATGTTCAGTTATCCCTCATATCAAAAACTACAGTAGCAGAGCTGTGTCACTGTGAATTCATTTAACGATATTGATGAGACAGGTGGCACAGAGATTGCAAAGTAACCGCCAGTGTATAGCACAGACCTATAAATCACTTCTGCAGAGTGTGTGAGCAATAAATAACCAGTCATTAATTCACTGTAAGTTATGCTAAGAAGCTCAAACTACATGCGTACCAGATTGTAAATAAACGCCTCTGGTACAATATTTGAAACAGGCAATGTTTAGCATTAAAACAATTTTATAAGAGCAAAAATTCATTGAGCAGATTTAATTCATTGTGGATCTCCCCTGGCGGACATAAACCAACACAGAATTTTTTTTTTTTAAATCAACTCCCTAAACTTCTTTAATCCAGAAGGAAACACATATCAGTTATTAAATCCAATGGAACTTTTTTTTTTTAGGTCTGAAATTATGAAGCTATCCAGTAAGTGATATAATGATTCTGCCATAAAGCCCTTGAATAAGCTTATAGCATTTCTGTGAAGAATAAGCTAGTGAGAACGAGGCTATTTATTCAAATGGTTTGTCTTGCTGCATCCACAGGACCAGCAGAAAATAGGTAGCTACGGCCACAGCCATTTGCTCTCCAATGTAAATCAAAAAACATTTAAGTTCAAGTGACCTGCACTAAGCTACGGTTACCACTACCCGTTACCACCTAGTGAGCGCCCCCTAATCACACTTTCTCCCCAGGCCCTCAGAAACGGAGTCCCTCAAGTGGCCCAGGGTGACACCGTCTGACCCTATCTGTCCCTTCTGAGCCTCCTGTAGATCCCAGGCCACACACCTGTCTGCCCCCCCCACCCCTTATTCTGAGTCCTGCCTCTGCCACATGCTTGCGGAAGAGTCTTTCTAACAAATCCATTTCCAGATTAATTCTTCCCAGGAAATCAATGGGCAATTTAATGGGAACTGTTGGAAGAGCAACCTAACTAAAGTCGTAACTCAGAAGATGAGAACCTCGTGTACTACTTCCGACGGGTAAGGGACATATTTTAAGGGAAAGGGGGCCTTTTACTGTAGCTTGTTGCTGGCTGGCACTGATTTTCCTGGGCTGGAGGGTATTTGCATACAATATGACAAACTCTAATCTTTTCTTTTTCT